>NW_006926151.1:3956-7482 GCF_000298275.1 Orycteropus afer afer | reverse complement strand
TTTAGTGACTATGCAAAAGTATTTGATTGTGTGGATCATAACAAATTATGGGTAACATTGAGAAGAATGGGAAATCCAGAACACTTAATTGTGCTCATGAGGAGCCTGTACATAGACCAGGAGGCTGTCATTTGAACAGAACAAAGGGACACTGCATGGTTTAAATTCAAGAAGGGAGTGTGTCAGGGTTGTATCCTCTTACCATACTTATTCAATCTGTAGGCTGAGCAAATAATCTGAGAAGCTAGACTATATGAAGAAGAACGTGACATCAGGATTGGAGGAAGAATCATTAACAACCTGCAATATGCTGATGACACAACTTTGTTTGCTGAAAGTGAGGATGACTTACAGGCATATGAGATGAACATTTACACTAGGTAGATACACTCCTTGGAAAGAACAGTCATGGGAGAATAGAAGGGCTGTGTATGCACAGAGACATAGCTCAGGGGACAGGGAAAGACACAGGGAAGAGGTAACTATGGGGAGGAAGTGGGAGGGGAGCTGTTGCACTGTGGTAAATTGTGGTCAATGTCATGAGACAAAGTGTATGTGAACTGCTGTATGGAAAGTTAATTTGCTCTGTAAACTTTCACCCAAATCACAATTAAAAAAATCCCCCCCCCAAAAAAAAGTGAGAATGACTTGAAGCACTTACTGAGGAAGATTGAACACTACAGTCTGCAGTATGGATTACATGTCAATATAAAGAAAAAAAATCCTCATAACTGGACCTATAAGCAGTATCATGATAAATGGAGAAAAAATTGAAGTTGTCAAAGACTTCACATTGCTTGGTTCTACAATAGATGCCAATGGAAGGAGCAGTCAGGACATCAGATGACGTATAGCACTGAGCACATCCGCTGCAAAGGACTTCTTTCAAGTGCTGAAGAGCAAAGATGTCTCCTTGAGGACTAAGGTGCGACTGACACAAGCCACGGTATTTTCAGTCACCTCATATTCATGTGAGAACTGGACAATGAGTAAGGAAGACAGAAGAAGAGTCGATGCTTTTGAGTTGTGGTGCTGGAGAAGAATGCTAAAAATACCATGAACTGCTAAAAGAACTAACAAATCTGTCCTGGAAGAAGTGCAGCCAGAATGCTCCTTGGAAGTGAGAATGTCCAGACTTCACCTCACCTACTATGGTCAAGTTGTAAGAAGGGACCATTCCCTGGAGAAAGATATCATGCTTGGTAAAGTGGAAGGTCAATGAACAAGGGGAAGGCCCTCAAGGAGATGGATTGACACAGTGGCTGCAACGACGCTCAGAAATAACCAGGATTATGGAGCTGGCACAAGACTGGGCAGTGTTTCATTCTGCTGTACATAGGGTCGCTATGAGTTGGAGATGACTCGATGGTACCTAACAACAACATCATCATCCTAAGGGTAATGTGATCTGGAAAAAAAGATACTTTTCAAAAATCCAAAATTTCCTCCAAACTCTAGCTGGTAGTTGGATTATCCATTATTTTAAATTATCCACCTCACTCCTCCCAATCACTATCAGGGAGTATCTAAGGCTTTGCTGTAACTACGAACCACTCTTTCCCAGTTTATGGCCATAGAAATACCACAGCAGCAAGTGCCCTTATCAGAAGAGGACATTTTGAAATGCAGCTTTTCTCCAGACTCACAGGTTTAATTCCAATGTAACAGCTGCACTGCAGTCCATGAAATATTTACATTGTTTCTCGCTAAATTATATACATTATTTACCATATCATCTATTAAATATTTATCACCTTTCCAAATATGCCATACATCGCACTCTGCTGCTCTTGTTTCTGTTAGCATTAAAATAGAAAGGGCCAAGCCCTGCAGAAACCTGGAGAAAGTGGCCGTGACACAGAAGAAAGCAAAGGTGGAAAAATATGGAGAGGAACAGTAGGCAACTACCTGAAAAAGGGCTCACTGCTATACAGTCAGTATTTTCTCAACTTTCCCTTCCTCTAGTTGCCAGGATCATTTTTCTCACTTAAAGGAGATTCTTAGTTTTCTGATAATTTGTATAAACAGTTCAGTAGAAATTATTATGAAAATAAACTATATTATCCTAAGGAACCATGCTCCAGGATGGCATAATATATGAAAATGTCTGTTAAGAAAGACTTATGGTTATATCAGGGATCAAAACACCAGTCCACCTTATTCAGAACTCTTCCCTATAGGAATTAGTGACATTCCACTATTCAGCTCTCCCTAACCAATGTGATGTTTCACTTCCTTGGAAGCAGGTAAATCATTAATAGATATGTTTTCAATAGGATATACATGGTACTTGAGATCAGCAAATGATGCCAAACCATGAAAAACATTGATGCTCTGAAAGATTAAAAAAGAAGAACAAAAGAAATATTTACTTAATCCTTGGATAAGGTTTTCTTTAACTTATTCATTGTCCCCAAAATGGAGATTGCTATTTAACTACCAATTAAGTATTCTCTTCTTCTATTCAAATCTCTGATTTTTAGTGGGACATACCCCCTGATAAACTACATTTCCCAGCTTTCCTTACAACTGAGGGTGACCATAAGACTAAGTTCTAACCAATGAGGAATAAGTGGAAATGTGATGTGAGAATTGTAGAGGTCACTTCAAAAAGGGGAGAGGCACATGGCTTTCACTCTTTCTTCCTCCATCCTGCTGCATGAAACCTGAAGAATAAATGGAGCATCAGTGGCCATCTTTGACCATGAAGATAAACCTCATACCATAACAACTGAACAGCAAAAATCTGGAAAAGTTTGGGTCCTTAATGACTATAGACCTGCTATACCAGTCCTTAACAGCCAAACTCTGGACCTACTGTGTATGAGAATGAAAAAAAACTTTGTCACGTTTAAGCTACTCTGTTTTAGGTCTCTGTTATACGTTATTGTTGTTGTTGATAGGAGCCATGGAGTTGGCTCTGACTCATAGCGACCCTATGTACAACAGAACAACACACTGCCCAGTCCTGTGTCAGCCTCACAGTCCTTGCTATACCTTAGCCCACCATTGCAGCCATTTTATCAATCCATCCCATTGAGGACCTTCCCCATTTTGCTTTCACGTTCATATAAGGTGATTGCAAACACTATGGCTTCGGTTAGGCACATTTTAGTGTTCGAAGAGGCAGCCTTGTTCTTCAGCACTTTAAAGAGGTCTTTTCCACCAGATTTACCCAGTGCAGTATGTCACTGCTGCCTTCATTGGTGTTGATTGTGGGACCAAGTAATATGAAATCTTTGACAACTTCAATCTTCTTTCCATTCATTGTGATGTTGCTTATTGATCCAGTTGTGAGGATTTTCATTTTCTGTATGTTGAGATGTAATCCATACTGCAGACTGAAGTGCTTCAACTGATCCTCACTTTCAGCTAGCAAAGCTGTCTCATCTGTGTATCACAGGTTACTAATGAGCCTTCCTCTGATCCTGATGCTACGTTCTTCTTCATATAATCCAGCTTCTTGGATTATTTGCTCAGCATACAGAATGAATAAGTATGGTGAAAGGATACAACCTTGACACAC
>NW_006926151.1:2911-3776 GCF_000298275.1 Orycteropus afer afer | reverse complement strand
TACCCCTCATTCCATGTCCTCTTCTTAATCCAGCTTGCATTTCTGGAAGTTCTCTGTCAATATGCTGCTGCAACCGTTTTTGAATTACCTTCAGTAAGATTTTACTTGCATGTAATATTAATGAAATTGTTAGATAATTTCCACATTCTGCGGGATCACCTTTCTTTGGGATGGGTACAAATACGGACCTTTTCCAGTCAGTTGGCCAGGCAGCTGTCTTCCAGATTTCTTGGAAGAGACAAGTGAGTGACTCTAGTGCGGCATCCGTTTGTTGAAACATCTCAATGGGTATTCCCTCAATTCCTAGAGCCTTGTTCTTTGCCAATTCCTTCAGTGAAGCTTCAACTTCTTCCTTTAAAACTATTGGTCCTCGATCATATGCCACCTCCTGAAATGGATGAACATCGACCAATTGGTAAGTTATTGGTCTTGCAAAATTCTATCCTGTGATCTCCAGCATTAGTTCTATCACCAAGACCGTATTTTCCAATTACCAATGATTCTTCTTTGTTTCCAATTTTTGCATTCCAATCACTAGTAAAAATCAATACATCTTGATTGCACATTTGGTCAATTTCAGACTACAGAAGTTGGTTAAAAAAAATCTTCAATTTCCTCATCTTTGGCTTCAGTAGTTGGTGTGTAAATTTGAATAATAATAATATTAACTGGTCTTCCTTGTAGACATATGGATATTGTCCTATCACTGACAGCACTCTACTTCCAGTTAGATCTTGAAACATTTTTTGTGATGATGAGTGTCACACCATTCTTCAATTTGTCATTCCCGACATAGTAGATCATATGGTTGTCTGATTCAAAATGGCCAAAACCAGTCCATTTCAGCTCACTAATGCCTAGGATA
>NW_006926151.1:0-2586 GCF_000298275.1 Orycteropus afer afer | reverse complement strand
GTGGGTTTGAACCGCCAGCCGTCTGGTTAGCAGGCAAGTGTCTTAGCCACTGTGCTACCAGAGCTCCTACATCAGCAAATGGAGATCCCAAAAGCTCTATTCTATTCACATCATTAAGGTCAACTCTACTTTGAGGAAGTAGCTCTTCCCCAGTCATATTTTGAGTGCCTTCTGACCTGAGAGGCTCATCTTCCAGTACTATATCAGACAGTGTTTCAGGGTTATTCATAAAGTTTTCCAATAATATATCAGACAGCATTTCACTGCTATTCATAAGGTTTTAACTTGCCAGTTCTCTGAGACATGGATGGCCCCTTCCTTCTGCCAAGTCTGTCTTAGTCTGGAAGCTCCAAAGAAACCTGTCCACCATGGGTGGCCCTGTTGGTAAATGAAATACCAGTGGCATAGCCTCCAGCCTCACAGCAACATGCAAGCCACCACTGTATGACAAACTGATAGTCAAGTGGTTTCTGTTATATGGAGCCAAAGTTAATCCATATTAATACAGCTAGATTCATACACTACTTCTCCCTTTCAATCATTTCAAGCTTCAGACGATGGATGTCCTTATATATGATAATTTGCTGTCAAATAGTTTTCTAAAAGCAGTTACTTATTACTCTCTATTAAGATAAACACTGCAAATATAATTTTGTTGATTATTTTGCTCATCATTATCTGTCTGTTGTCCTGCTCATCTGAAGTTAGAGGCTATTCTCCTATAGTTGTTATGAACACCTTAAATTATTTTTCACCAATTTAGATTGGACTGTTGTTCAAATGAGTTAGTACTGCCAAAGTGCTGAAACATATTATGATGTCCACATCCTTAGAATTGTCAAGGCCTTCCTAGTTGAATTTCATTTGTTGGATGGAATGGCTATTTGCAATTACTGTGTTGATATAAATACATCAACATCTGTGATTTATGCACAGCCATTCTATCCCTAAAATCCCATTTGTTCACATACAGAATTGTTTAAAAATTCCCTTAAACTACACCTCAGATCAACAAATATTTCTTGAGTGCTTATCATATATTATTGTTATTAGGTACCATCAAGTTGGCTGCAACTCATAATGACCCTGTGTGCAACAGAATAAAACATTGTTCTATTCTATGCCATCTTCACAATCCTTATTTGAGTAAGTGCTTGAGCCCATCATTTCAGCCACTGTATCAATCTATGTCATTAAGGGCCTTCCCCTTTTTCGCTGACCCTCTATTTCACCAAGCAAGATATCCTTCTCCAGGGAATTGTCCCTTCTGACAACATGATCAAAGTAGGTGAGATGAAATATGGCCATTTTCATTTGTAAGGAGCATTGTGGCTGCACTTCTTCCAGGACAGATTTGTTCGTCCTTCTGGCAGTCCATGATATTTTCGGTATTCCTCATCAACACCACAATTCAAAGGCATCAACTCTTCTTTGGACTTCCTTATTCATTGTCTGGCTTTCATATACATGTGAGGTGACTGAAAATTCCATGTCTTGGGTTAGGCACACCTTACTCTTAAAAGTGACATCTTTACTCCTTAACACTTTAAAGAGGTCTTTTGCAGCATATCTGTCCAGTGCAATACAACCTCTGATTTCTTGATGGCTGTTTCTATGGGTGTTGATTTCGGATCCAAGTAAAATGGAATCCCTCACAACTTCAATCTTTATTCCATTTATTGTGATGTTTTTTATTGGTCCAGTTGTGAGGATTTTTATGTTGAGGTGTAATCCATACTGAAGATTTTAGTCTTTGGTCTTCATCAGCAAGAGCTTAAACTCATCTTCACTTTCAGCAAGCAAGGTTGTATCATCTGCATATCATTAGTTAGGGAACCAAAAGGGAAGAACACACTTGGCATTTCTCAAGTTGAAAGATCTGAAAGAAAAATATCCAAGCCTCGAGTTGCACTATTAAAGGATTTTATGGGGAAAATTTTGAATGATACAGGAAGGATCAAAAGAAGATGGAAGGAATACACAGAGTCACTGTACCAAAAAGAATTGGTCAGTGTTCAATCATTTCAGGAGGCAGCATATGATCAGGAATCAATGTATTGAAGGAAGAAGTTGAAGCTTCACTGTAGGAACTGGCAAAAAGCAAGACTCCAGGAATTGATGTAATACCCACTGAGATGTTTCAACAAATAGATGTAATGCTGGAGGTGCCTACTCTGTTATGCCAAGAAATATGGAAGACAGCTACCTGGAAAACTGACTGGAAGAAATCCATATTTTTGCCCGTTCCAAATAAAGGTGATTCATCATGATGCAGAAATTATTGAACCATATGATTATTATCATGTGCAAGTAAAATTGTACTGAATATAATTCAAAAAAAGCTGCAGAGAACTTCCAGAAAGTCAAGCCCAATTTCAGAAGAGGGCTTGAAATGAGGGATTTCATTGCTGATCTCAGATGGACATTGGCTGAAAGGAAAGAATACCAGAAAAATCTTCACCTGTGTTTTACTGACTATGCAAAGGCATTAGACTGTGTGGATCATAACAAATTATGGATTACATTGTTGTGTTGGATTGGGTTCTCTAGAGAAACACAAAAACCAGCAAAGTATATATATATATA
>NW_006926150.1:8789-9264 GCF_000298275.1 Orycteropus afer afer | reverse complement strand
TGTGATGCTGCTCATTGGTCCAGTTGTGAGGATTTTTGTTTTCTTTATATTGAGACGTAATCCATACTGCAGACTGTATTCTTCAACCTTCATTTCATCCTCACTTTCAGCAAGCAAAGTTATATCGTCTGCATATCTCAGGTTGTTAAGGATTCTTCCTCCAATCCTGATACCACGTTTTTCTTCATATAGTCCAGCTTCTCGGATTATTTGCATATAGATTGAATAAGTGTGAAGAAAGCATATGACCATGACACACTCCCTTCTTGATTTTAAACCATGTGGTGTCCCCTTATTCTGTTCGAATGACAGCCTCCTGGTCAAGGTATAGATTCTCATGAGTACAATCAAGTGCTCGGGAATTCCTGTTCTTCTCAATGTTATCCATAATTTGTCATGATCCACACAATCAAATGCCTTTACACAGTCAAGAAAACACAAGTAAACATCTTTCTGGTATTCTTTGCCTTGAGCC
>NW_006926150.1:7220-7745 GCF_000298275.1 Orycteropus afer afer | reverse complement strand
CTATTCTTTAGATGATCTCTAAATTCAGGAGGGATATATTCAAGATCATACTTTGGCTCTCTTGGACTTGTTTTAATTGTCTTTACTTCAAGTTGAATTTGCCTATGAGCAGTTGATGGTCTGTTCCACAATCAGCTCCTGGCCTGGTTTTGGCTGAAGATATTGAGCTTTTCCACCACTTCTTGCTACAGATATAGTCAATCTTATTCCTGTGTGCTCCATCTGGTGAAGTCCACGTGTATAGCCTCCATTTTGACTGAGTCTCTTGGATTTTCTAGGTACAGGATCATACCACCTGAAAATAGGGATAGTTTGACTTCTTCCTTACCAATTTGGATGCCTTTGATTTCCCTTTCTTCTCCTTATGGCCCTTGCTAGGACTTCCAGTACAATGTTAAATAGAAGTGGTGATAGCAGACATCATTGTCTGGTTCCTTTTCTCAAGAGGAATGGTTTCAGTCTTTCTCCATTGAGAATAATGTTGGCTGTTGGTTTTGCATAAATGCCCTTTATTATGTTGAGGAA
>NW_006926150.1:0-6805 GCF_000298275.1 Orycteropus afer afer | reverse complement strand
AGTTTTCCTTTTGAGTGATGTCTTTGCCTGGTTTTGGTATCAAGGTTATGCTTGCTTCATAAAATGAGTTAGGGAGGATTCCATCCTTTTCCACGTTTTAGAATAGTTTGAGTAGTATTGATATCAGTTCTTCTCTGAGTGTTTTGTAGAATTCTCTTGTGAAACCATCTGGGCCAGGACTTTTTTTAGTTGGTAATTTTTGATGACATGTTCAATTTCTTCTTTTGTGATAGGCCTGTTCATCTTTTCCACATCAGTCTGTGTTACTTTAGGTAAATGGTGTGTTTCTATAAATCTGTCCATTTCTTCCAGATTTTCAAATTTGTTGGAGTACAGTTCTTCATAATTTCCTGATATTATCCTTTTTACTTCAGTTGCTTCTGTTGTGATGTCATCCATTTAATTTCTTACTCATGTTATTTGTATTCTTTCCCTCTTTTCCTTTTTTAAATTTGCCAGTGGTTTGTCAATTTTATTGATCTTTTCAGAGAACCATCTTCTGGTTCTGTTGATTTTTTCTTTTGTCCTCCAATTTTCTGTTTCATTGATTTCTGCTCAAATCTTGATTATTTCCTTTCTTCTCATGACTGTCGGCTTTTCTTGCTGTCCTTTTTTAATTGTTGGGGATGTTGGTTTAAAGTGTTGACTTTGGTGCTTTCTTCTTTTTTGATGTGTGCATTTATTGCTATAAATTGGCCTTTGATCACTGCTTTTGCTATGTCCCAAACATTTTTGTATGTTGTGTTTTCATTCTCATTTTATTCAAGGAATTTTTGAATTACTATTTTTATTTCTTCTCTACCCAGTCTTTCTCTAGGAGGGTACTGTTCAGTTTACATGTGTTTACTCTTTATCTGTTGATCTTCCTATTGTTGATTTTTAATATGATACCATTATGATCTGAGAAGATGCTTTTCAGTATTTCAATGTTTTTAATTTTATTAAGGCTTGCTTTATGGCCTAACATAAGTTCTATCATGGAAAAAGTTCCATGTGCACTGGAGAAGAATGTATATTGTGCTGCTATTGGGTGAATTGCTCTGTGGATGTCTATAAGTCCCAGTTGGTGGAGTGTTATTTAGCTCTTCTGCATCTTTATTCATTTTCTTTCCAGTTTTTCTATCTTTCAAAGAAATTGGTGTATTAAAGTCACCCACTATGACTGTGGAGTCATCTATTTGGCTTTTCAGCTCTTTTAAAGTCTGATTTATATATTTTGGGCCTTTTTCATTGGGTCCATATATATTTATTATGGTTATAAAATTCATGATCAATTGATCCTTTACTTATTATATAATGTCCTTCCCTGTCTCGTATGGTGGTTTTTGTCTTAAAGTCAATTTGATCAGAAATTAATATTGCCTCTTTTGCTCTCTTGTTGTTGCCATTTGCTTGATATATCTTTTTCCAACCTTTGATTTTTAGTCTATTTTTGTCTTTATCCCTAAGGTATGTCTCTTGTAGGCAGCATATCAATGGGTTTTTTTTTTTTTTTTTTTCTTATCCAATCTGCAAATCTCCCTCTCTTGAGTGGTTCATTTAATCCGTTAATATTCACTGTAATTCTTGACAAGTATGAATTGCTTGCTGTCATTTTTTTTTTTTTTTCATGGTGTCCTGGTTTCTTTGTTCCATGTTATTTTCTGTGCTGAGCTCATTAAGTTTATGAATTCGGTTATCATTTCCTTTGTTATTGTTGTTTTAGTATGTATTGAATATTTGTGCTTATCCTCTTTTTTATTGTGATATGAAGGTTTATCATTTTTCTTTGAAGTTACCCTGAGTAACCTCATTTTCTCCCTGAGTTTAGAACAGTCCATTGTATCTTGCAACTCTCTTAACTTCCTCATCATTTAGAAGTTCTGTAACTACACAGTCTTTTTCCTCTTTTTGTTTATAGTTGTCCTCACTTGCCAATTGATATCTCTGGTTCCCTGCTTACAGTCTTGTAAGCTCATTTTACTTTGGATAAGTCCATAGCTATGGTCTGGGATATGTCATCTCCCACTCAGTTAGGCAAAAAATTACAATTGAATAACCATCGAAAAAACTAAAAGCACATGGACGAAAAATACACCCTGAAATCACACAGGAACAGTAACCCAAAAGAAAAAGGGGAGAAAAAAAGAAAACAGTTCAAACTGCAATATTTGGGGATAGGTCACTAAGAGAAAAAAATGTAGAGAAGGAAATAATGAAGAAAGAAAGCAAACAAACAAACAAAAATAATAATAATAAAAAGCAAAACAAGCAAACAAACAAACAAAAAAGAAAAAACAAGGAACAGTGTCAAACACGAGAGAAGGAAACAAAAAAAAAAATGAAGGTGTAAACTAGTACCTTTTCAGTCATGTATTGCAGGCCCAGAGAGTTCTTGGGGTTACTGGAAAGCAAAACCTCTTCTTAAGCCCCTGGAATCTGGTAGAGTGCTGTCTCTTTATGTTGCCTCTAGCCACTGCTTATGTGTTGATTTGTTTTGTCTTGGTTTTATGTTTAATATTTTGAAAAGTTGAAGCTGGTGTGTTTTATTTTATTATTGATTCAGGTATGTTGGGTCACTCTGTTGTTTTCTTTGTGATGGTGGAATCACTGTGTGTAGGGATATGTGTTTCTATTTGTTGTAAAGAGGGTTTAGAGTTTGAAGCGGGACATTTTATGGTAATTGGCTGGATATGGTTTCTTCTATTGAACAAGTGAAGTTATTGGTGGAGAAGTTCGGAACAGAAGAAGGAAAGCTTGGTGTCACTAGAGTCGGTTTCTAGCGCTTTGAGCAGGCTATTATTGATGACATATTTATTTGCAACACCACGGCTCAACCTCAGGAAAGATTCCTATTGTTAGGGCATCGCAACTTTCCACCAATTTCAGGCACACTCAAAGATCCCACCTCCTGGGCTCTATGGCGCCAAAGAATGGCTCCAAGGCAAAATTCTCCGGACCTCACTCAGGTGTGTTTTCTTCTCTCTCCCTGCCCTGTCTGCCCACGGTGCTAATGCAATCCTGCCAGACTGCTAATGGACGGCTCTGGAGTTTGTCTGTGATACCACCCACCTGCAGTGCCAAAGATGTGTGCAATTTCAACTGTGTTGGAGTTGGGGGAGAACCTGCTAGTGACCTGTGGTCCCGATATCAATGAGAAAGAAAAGCACGATGTCTCCCAGTCTGACCCAAGACCACTCTGTGACCCGCTGGGAGGAGAGGAAGCTAGCCCTCTTGGTGCAACAGTGAGTTCTCCGCCTGAATCTCAGCAGTGGTGTCCATGCCTGCCTGCACCCAGATCACCCAAATTACCAACAAAATCAGTTGCTGGAGGCAGGTCTCTGCCACTGCCCACTGGAATATTGGAGTGGTCATTGATATGCTGCTATAAGGTGTCTTCCTTCTTGGCTCAGGGATCTCAGGCAGCCACCTTCGCCTGGCAGACAGTGACTGCCCCAGGGAAGTTTCCAATGGCCTCTCTCAGTTGCTCATCTCTCCCCTGCCAGTAGCTCTTTGCTAAATAATCTCCCTGTGCCTTGCCTCTAATTCTGCTCTTCTGTGTTTGGTGCACTCTGATTCAGTGAGCTGTTCAGAGCACCAAAGTTCCTAATTCAAACTGTTGTACCTAGTTTTCCAAGTCCTTAGATGCCAGAGGGAAAAAGTGTGCTGCTCATTGGCTAGACTCCATTTTTAATCCTCAAAAGTGAAAACCTTTTAAATGTGAGGTTGATTTTAGAGCTATGGAAAAATACTTTTAAATATGCAAAAATTCAGGAAATACTATAACAAAGGTATGAGGAAAAAAAGAAAAAAATATATATGGGAGCTCTGGTAGCATAGTGCCTAAAGCACTTGACTGCTAACCAAAAGACTGGCAGTTCAAACCCACCAGCCACTCCTCAGAAGGAAGATGGGGCAATCTACTTCCATAGTGATACTGCCTTGGAAACCCAAGACAGGGTCGCTATGTTAAGTCCGACTTGATGGCACATAAGAACAACAACATATATATATATATATATATATATATATATATATATATATATACACACACACACACACACACACACACACATATTTCTCCTAGGACAGATAGGCAAATAATTATCTAGGGCAAAAACATAAGTGTTAAATTACAGGGCAGTAGAGTATGTGTATGTCCACTTTTATTAGATAATACCAAAATATTGTTCTATGTGGTTGTTCCAATTTATATTTCTACAAATGAAATAAAGGAGTTCTCATTATTGCACATTCTAACACCTGAAACAGTAGATTTTTTACTGTTTTCCAATCTGATAGACATAAAAATAATTTTTCATTTGTTCTTTGTTTTGGTTACCTAGTGCTCTGCTGACAGGAATATATCACAAATAGAAGGTTGGGCAATCCTACTTCCTTAGTGATACTGCCTCGGAAACCCAAGGAGGGGTTGCTATGAGTCAGGGCCGACTCGATGGCAAATAACAACAACAACAACAACAGATGGCTTTAACAAAAAGGAGTTTATTCTCTCACAGTTTTGGAAGCTAGAGGTCTGAGTCCAAAGTGCCAGGCTTTAGGGGCTGGAGGAAAGACCCTCAACTTTGGGCTTAACTTTGTCTCTTGCTCCCAGCCCACTGAAACTAGAGGCATCCTTTCACTCAGGCAACTGCTGGCTGCTAAGGCTAACAAACCCAGGTCCACAAATGCAAAGGCACAGTCCCAATATTACCAACCACTCAGGAGGTCATTAATTCAAGTCCTTTAGAGGATGACAGGCTGCTGAATGAAGACTCGGCTACTCTAAGCATGCCAAAAAAAAAAAAACCTAGAGACCATTCCTAAATTTCCTCCTTGTAAATGGGAAGCAGACCACATTCCTAAAGCAGCTACTCAGATGCTTCAGGCAGATTCCACCATGGAGCTAATTGACAGTCTCATCACTGGGAATAACTACCACCAGGTGCCCAGCCACTCAAAACCAGGCCCAGCCAAGTTGATATATAACCTTAAATACCACATTTTTAAATGTAAATTTCCTTGATTGCTAATGAAGTAAGGTACATTTTTTATATATTTGTGGCTCATTTAGTTAGTATCTTTCATGAATTTTGTCCATTTTTTGTTAGATTTTTGAATCATAAAAGTTTTACAAATGTGTTACAGATTCTAATCCTTTGGTATTTATTTGTGTGACAAATACCTTCTCCCATTCAATCTCTTATTTTTCAATTTTTATGACATCAATCATGAAAATCAAAACTAGTGGTTGCCAAGTCCATTACAACTCATAGCAACCTAATGTGTGTCAGAGTGGAATTTTCCTTCATAGAGTTTTAAATGACTGAATATTTTTTTAAGTGTATCACCAAATCTTTCTTCTAAGGTGTTTCTATGTGGAATCAAAAGTTCATCATTTTTATAACCATTTGCACAAACGAATGACTCCTATCAATGAATAGAAATTCTTATATTTAGTGTGCCAGTATTAATTAACATAATCTTCATGTTACATTGCTAATGATTTTTTAGATTTTACCTTTCATATTTAGGTTGCTTTAATCCAATGGTAAATTGCATTTGTGTTTAGTAGCATTGTGGTTGTTATGTTGTTCTCAGGTGTTGTCGAGACATCTCTAACTCATAGCAATCCTATGCATAACAGAATGAAACACCACTTGGTCCTGTGCCAACATCATGATCCTTGCCATACCTGAGTCCATCATTGCAGCCACTGTGTCAGTCCTTCTCATTGAGGGCCTTCCTCTTCACTTCTTCTAGGAAAGATCCATTAGTCCTTTTAGCAGTCCATGATACTCAGAATTCTTCTCCAACACCACAACGTAAAAGCATCAACTCTTCTTCATCTTCCTTATTCATTGTCCAGCTCTCACATGCATAAGAGGTGATTGAAAATACCATAGCTTGGGTTAGGTGCACCTTAGTCTTCAAGGAAACATCTTTGCTCTTCATCACTTGAAAGAGGTCTTTTTCAGAATATTTGCCCAATGCAATATGTCATTTGATGTCTTGATTGCTACTTCTATTGGTGTTGATTGTAGAACTAAGTAATATGAAGTCCTTGACAAATTCTATCTTTTATCCATCCATCACAAGGCTGTTTATTGGACCAGTTGTGAGGACTTTTGTTTTCTTTATATTGAAGTGTAATTCATACTGCTGATTGTAGTCTTTAATTTTCACCAGTAAGTGCCTCAAGTCATTCTGACTTCCAGCAAGCAAAGCTATATCATCTGCATATCGTAGGTTGTTAATGATTCTTCCTCCAATCCTGACCTCATAGACATATAGAGAACAGCCCAACCAAACAAAAACACAACACACATTCTGTTCCAGTTTACATAGATCATTCCCCAGAATGGAGACTATGTTAGACCACAAAACAAGCCTCAATAAATGTAAAAACATTGAAATACTATGAAGTATCTTCTCAGATCATAATGCTATAAAATTAGAAATTAATAATATGAAGACCAATGAAGAAAAATTAAATACATGCAAAATGAAAAACATACTACTCAAGGACTACTGGGTAACATAAGAAATAAAGTGTGAAATTAAAATAATCCCCAGAAACAAACAAGAATGAAAAGATAGGAGGCGGGGCAAGATGGCGGACTAGGCAGAAGGATTGCACAGACTCTCTTCAACAAAGGGAAACCAATTAACACAGACACAGAAGATAATCTTGGACCCCTGAGCCTTGAAGGAAAGGATGCAGATTTGGACTAAACCCCAACGCAGAAGAATTTGTGTGAAAATACCAAAAAAAAGGAGACCTACGGGGCTGCGGTCTGACAGCGAACTGAGTGACCCTGACAAT
>NW_006926149.1:8621-9463 GCF_000298275.1 Orycteropus afer afer | reverse complement strand
TCATACACTGCTTGTGTGACTGTGAAGTGACACAACCACTGTGGAAAGCAATATGGTGGTTCCTTGTTGTTGTTGTTGTTAGGTGCTGTTGAGTCATTTCCAACTCATAGCAACCCCATGCACAGCAGAACGAAACACCACCTGATCCGTGCCAACTCCATGATCCTTGCCATACTTGAGTGCATTGTCGCAGCCAGCATGTCAATCCATCTGTTAAAGGCCTTCCCCTCTTTCCTTGACCGTCCACCTTACCAAGCATGACATCCTTCTCCAGGGAATGGTCCCCTCTGACAACATGATGAAAGTAGGTGAGACGAAGTCTAGTCACCCTCACTTCCAAGGAGCATCTCAGTTGCACTCCCTCCAGGACAAATCTGTTAGTTCTTTTAGCAGTCCATGGTACTTTCAGCTTTCTTTGCCACCACCACAACTCAAAAGCATCAACTCTTCTTTGGTCTTCCTTACTCATTGTCCAGCTCTCACATGCATACAAGGCTATTGAAAATATCATGGCCTGTGTCAGGTGGACCTTAATCCTCAAAGAGACATCCTTGCTCCTTAGCACTTGAAAGAGTTCCTTTGCAGCTGACCTTCTCAGTGCTATGTCTAATGTCCTGACTGCTGCTTCCATTGGTGTCAATTGTAGAACCAAGCAATGTAAATTCATTCACAACCTCAATCTTCTCTCCATTTATCGTGATGCTGCTTATTGGTCCAGTTGTGAGGATTTTTGTTTTCTTTATATTGAGATGGAATCCATACTGCAGACTGCGTTCTTCAATCTTCATCAGTAAATGCCTCAAGTCATCCTCACTTTCAGCAAGAAAGTTGTATCATCAGCG
>NW_006926149.1:6502-7155 GCF_000298275.1 Orycteropus afer afer | reverse complement strand
GTCAGCAAATGGAGGTCTCAAAAGCTTTACCTTATCGATATGATATGGCTCATTTTACTCTGATAATGCAACTCTTGCCCAGTCCTACTTTGAGAGCTTTTTAAGCTAAGTGACTTATCTTCCTCCTCTCTATTGAACAATGTTTCCAGACTATTCATAAAGTTGCTCAGTAATGTATCAGACAGTATTTCTCTGCTATTCATAAGGTTTTCCCTGGTCAATTCTTTGGGAAGTAGATGGCCTCCCCTTCTTCCTAGTCTGTCTTGGTCTGCAAGCCGGGCTGATACCTGTGCACCATGTGCACCCCATTGGGTTAGAAACACCAGTGGCACAGCCTCAAGACTCACAGCAACACGTCACCACAATAGGACAAACTGACAGACAAGTTTGTCTCCCTTAATTGTTGGAAACCTCACCAACCACCCTTACCTGGATTCCCACAGCTGACTCCTCAATCTGTTCCGGTCCCCTTTGCCTTTTCTGTCCTCTCGCTCCTTTCCCACCTCGCTGCTTGTGCGGCATGTCCTGGGTTCCCTCTCTTCACCTTGGTCCCTGCAGCTGACTCCTCAATCTGTTCTGGTCCCCTTTGCCTTTTCTTTCCTCTTCCTGCCTTCCCACCTCACTGATTGTTCAGCATGTCCTGGGTTCCCTCT
>NW_006926149.1:0-4526 GCF_000298275.1 Orycteropus afer afer | reverse complement strand
ATATAGAGTCTGCAAAACACTGCCTAATATGGATGAACTTGGAGGACATTATGCTGAGTGAAATAAGTCAATTGCAGAAGGAAAAAATATAGTATTAGTTCATTGTTGTGGAGGGTCAATGAAAGGTTTATATATGGAGGGAAACTTTCTTTGTTGGTTGCCAGGGGTGGCAGGGGGAGGGGAGGGAACACTGCAAAAAAATGCATTGAAAAAAATGCATTGAAGCGTGAAGATGGTGAGACTTTGTTTCATGTATTTTGGACATATTATAAGGAAGCACAAGTCTCTGGAGAACATCATGCTTGGTAAAGTAGAGGATCAGCTGAAAAGGGGAAGACCCTCAATGAGATCAATTGACATGGTGGCTGTAACCATGGGCTCTAGTAGCAACAATTGGGATGATGGTGCAGGACTGGGCAGTGTTTTGTTCTGTTGTACATAGTGTCAGTCTGAGTTGGAACTGACTCAATGGCACCTATCAACAACAACTTAGAAGAGAGTTTGGCACATAGATTCAGCTCAACAAATAAATATTCATGAAGGAGTTCAGAGTCTAGACCTATTATTATTATATATATTATTAGGTGCCATCAAGTCGTTTCTGATTCACAGCGACCCTATCCACAGCAGAACAAAACACTGCCTGGTCCCACGCCAGCTCCATGATCCTTGCTATATTTGAGCCCATCGCCATAGCCACTGTGTCAATCCATCTCTTTGAGGGTGTTCCCCTTTTCCGTTGACCCTCCACTTTACCAAGCATGACATCCTTCTCCAAGGAATGGTCCCTTCTGACAACATGACCAAAGTAGGTGAGACGAAGTCTGGCCATTCTCACCTCCAGGAGCATTCTGGCTGCACTTCCTCCAGGACAGATTTATTAGAGCTTTCAGCAGTCCATGGTACTCTCAGCATTCTTCGCCAACACCACAACTCAAAAGCATCAACTTTTCTTTGGTCTTCCTTACTCATTGTCCAGCTCTCACATGCATATGAGGTGATTGAAAATATCATGGGTTGTGTCAGGTGTACTTTAGTCCTCAAGGAGATATCTTTGCTCTTCCGCACTTGAAGGAGGTCCTTTGCAGCCGATTTTCCCACTGCTATACATCATCTGATGTCCTGACTGCTGCTTCCATTGGCATTGATCGTAGAACCAAGCAATGTGAAATCTTTGACAACTTCAATCTTTTCTTCATTTATCGTGATGCTGCTTATAGGTCTAATTGTGAGGATTTTTTTTTTTTTTATGTTGAGATGTAATCCATACTGAAGACTGTATTCTTTAATCTTCATCAGTAAGTCCTTTAAGTCATCCTCACTTTCAGCAAGCAAAGTTGTGTTGTCATCATATGGCAGGTTGTTAATGATTCTTCCTCCAATCCTGATGCCACATTCTTCTTCATATAGTCCAGCTTCTTGGATTATTTGCTCAGCATATAGATTAAATAAGTATGGTGAAAGGATACAACCCTGATTCACTCCCTTCTTGATTTTAAGCCATGCAGTGTCCCCTTGTTCTGTTTGAATGACAGCCCCTTGGTCTATGTACAGGTTCCTCATGAGTACAATCAAATGTTCTGGAATTCCCATTCTTCTCAATGTTACCCATAATTTGTTAGGATCAACACAGTCAAATCCCTTTGCATTGTCAATAAAACACAAATAAACATCTTTCTGATATTCTTTGCTTTCAGCCAAGATCGATCTGACATCAGCAATGATACCCCTTGTTCTGCATCCTTTTCTGAATCCAGCTTGCATTTCTGGAAGTTCTCTATCAATATACTGCTGCAACTGTTTTTAAATTATCTTCAGTAAGATGTTACTTGCATGTGATATTAATGACATTGTCGATAATTTTCACATTCTGTGGGATCACTTTTCTTTGGAATGTGTACAAATATGGATCTCTTCCAGTCAGTTGGCCAGGTTGCTGTCTTCACCCTAATCTCATGGCATAAGCGAGTGAGTGCCTCCAGCAGGGCATCCATTTGTTGAAACATTTCAATGGGTATTCCATCAATTTCTGGTGCCTTGTTCTTCACCAATTCCTTCAGTGTAGCTTTGACTTCTTCCTTCAATACCATTGGTTCTTGATCATATGCCACCTCTTGAAATAGATGAACATCGATTTCTAGGCCCATAGAGAACTACTTACAGTGCAACAGGGTAAGTCATTGTTTGAGAATTTTAAACAGAATTCTCTAGAGAATTTAATGTGTTCGATTCCTGATTTCATCCCATTCATCTCCCTCTGAGATGTTTTCCAACTTTATCTTTAAATATCTCATTTTCCACAGCTTCTGTACCTTCAGCCTACTAAAGTTCTCAAGTCCTCTGCCCCAAATCTCTAAAAGCTACCATCCAGTGAGTACTGTACTAGGCATTTCAATATGTAAAACACATTAAAAAATACCATCTCAATTAACTCTAACCAACAACTCTGGAAAAGGTATTATTATTATCCCTGTTTCAGAGATGAAGAAACCGAGGCACAGAGAAGTTGGGAAACTCACTGAAGGCAAGATGGGTCTTACTTTAAAGCCTGCACTCTCAACCATTCTGACCTCCTATACAGTTCTCTCCCTGGCCCCACCTTTGTCAGTCCTAGCTTCAATTGCATGCCTCCTGTCCCCGGCTACTTTGGACTGGATCTAAAAATGCCCTTCTCTCTTCTCACCATGCCCTTGCCTAGAGTCCCTTGAGTTTATGGACAATCTTGTGAGGGGTAGATGGGAGGATTTTAACTGACCTGGTGGGCCAGACAAGACTGACAGACTCTTCCATTACTCCCCAAGATGCTTTGCTGTCACCAGGTGTCCTGGTTGAAGGCAAGACCCTCAGTGTGCATGCTGACTTTCTCCTTGATCTCTTGGCCAACTATCAATCATCCAAATGTCAGAGCTGGTCCCAAGGGGCATTTCTTTTAACTCTCTGGTTTTCTTCAACGACCAGCTTCTTTCTGTGCTGTGTGAGTACCTCAAGAGTGAATATGCTTGTCTCACAACATCATCATTTACTGAAGGCAGCTGTGATAGTTGGAACTTTGTGTCAACTTGGCTGGACCCCAGTTCTGTGTGGTTGTTCCCATGATGGGATCAGATGACTGTGTTCTGAGTGGCCAATCTGTTCAGGGGGAGTTTCCCTAGGGGTATGGCCTGCTTCCAGGATACGCAGGGACATCCTGGGAAGAGAGACATTCTTCTGTGGATCAGAATTCTGTTGCACTGCCTACAACTGTCCATGAGTGAGCAGTCCACCGTTTGGCCTGGCGTGCTTGGATTCATCATTCGTTGGAGTCAACAGCTGGTGTACTGTCTGTCAGCCTTGAGCTTCTCAGCCCCTGTGGTTGTGGGAACCAGGGAAATCCTCCAGCTTGACGTTTGATCCAGGGACTTTGGACTTGCCGGGTTCTGTATGTTTGTGAGCCATTTTCCTAAGATAAATTTTTCTCTCTCTTTATATATATATATAAGCTTTTTGGTTTTTGTTTTTCTACAGAACCCATTCTAACACATTTGGTACCAAGAGTGGTTCTCAAGAGACAAAATCATAAGGATGGGCTTCCTAGATTGGTTCTCCAGTTTGATTAATTTTAATGACACTAGCAACTTTGCATCTGCTAGTAAAGAAGACCCAACTAATCTGTGGCATGAGGTGGCAAAATTAATACATGAAATAGCACCACCAATAGATCAAGAACTTGTGAGAAGTGATGCTCTAGGTGATCGGATATTTGATATTTTTCTGCAATTTTGTCAGAATGAGGAGTATAAGGAAGCTGGTTGGTTGGTCCTACTTACACTGGATAATTAGGTGAAAGAGCAAGATGAGCTCAAAGTTGCTGAGTCTCAGCTTAAGCGCCGCATAAAAGACCTCAATTCTTCCAGCTGTGCTCTAAAAGAAAGCCTTATGGCTTCTACTAACAGAGCTGATATAGCTGAAAACCAAACCCAGAGTCTTATTGTAAGAGTGGCTGAATAACAACGCCAGCTAAATTGCCAACCCAGAACAGTGTCTGCTGTTAAAGTGAGGCCATTGATTGGAAAAAAAATGGGATCCTGTAACCTGGAATGGGGACATATGGATAGATAATCAGGAAGATAAGGATATGGAGCCTGTAAATTCTGTTGAATCCCTCCTATCTGAATGGATTACTGTAAAACCATTATCCCCTCACCCTCAGTTTGAGGGGACTAGCCACACCAGTCCTGCTGGGTCATTGTTTGAGGCAGAAGCCATGGAAGGCATTCCTGAATGCTCTCAGGAACTGGCTCAAGCACCCATTGTTACTATGAGACCCATAACTAAAGTCAAGTCCAAGCGAGCCCCAAAAGGTGAAATAGAAAGCGTGACTGAGGAGGTGATACACTATACCTGAAAAGACCTACTTGATTTTGCTAACATGTACAGACAGAAACCTGGAGAGTATGTATGGGAATGGCTACTGAGGGTGTGGGATAATGGTGCAAGGAATGTAAGATTGGATCAGTCTGAGTTTATTGATTTAGGCCCACTAAGTA
>NW_006926148.1:7309-9067 GCF_000298275.1 Orycteropus afer afer | reverse complement strand
TTGATAATCAAGTTTTTATAAGAAATTGGCTTCCCAAAGCATATATCATTAAATTCCTAAAATAATTTCTTTCTTGCTAATTTGAAGTTCATTGAAATACAATTTCTCAAAATGTTTCTGTCTCCAAGACTTTTGTTCTTTAGTAGGGTTACTTATTTCCATTTCTTGCAAGCAAATCTCTTTTATAGATATTATGTTAATAACTTTCTATGAGAGACAACAATATCACACGGCATCCACCATTACATAAAATGAAATCAAAGCCACACAAAATATTTAAAAATATATGAATATTAATAAGATAGTACATTTCTAAGATACTAGTTATTAGTTTTCATTTTAACTATTTATATCCGTAAAGTCTCATATAATCTTGTTTCATTAAAGACACATTAACTGAGTGTGTATTCCTTGATAAATATTTGAAATAAAACACAGAAAAAAAATAATCCTGCTTGCATGTAGTTTGCATCATAAAACAAATATGTAACTAAAATGTAAAAATAAATCCAAATAATGAGATGATATTTAAATGTAAGAAGAATAAAAGGAAAATTAAAATAAATCTAATCCTGCTGAATTCATCTACAGTGTTGAAAAGACTGAAATCATAAATTTCAGGTAAAATATTACACTTGAAAAAATTCCAAGTGAAAGTGATAAAACCTTTTTCTCAAGAGGTATACAATGTTGTAAAGAAAAAGACAAAAATGATCATTGACTTTCATAAATTATTGTGATTACTGGAAATGCAAACCATCCAAAAAGCTAAAGCAAGTATTGAATCATGAAATCCAAATGATAACTTACTAAAGCAAGGAAATGACAGGAATCCAAAGAAAACCTGATGGACTCACAAAGAAATCAAGAACAACTAACCAGCAAAGTACATGAAACCCTCAGCAATATAGGCTCTCACTTTAATGGAAAATTTGCATTGCTAAAATAAAATAATATGTTTGTAAATATATCTATGAGTGCAGCAATATAAAAAATGTTAAATATATTTTGGATTATCGTGATATATTATTGAATAGAAATTGGAATGAAGATGAGCTCAATAGCAGAAAACTAATCTTATTTAAAAGATTTTTAAAGGTGAATTGTCTCTGTTGCTATTGTTAGGTGCTGTAAGGTCAGCTCCGACTCACAGTGACCCTACAAACAACAGAACAAAACACTACCTTGTCCTGTGCCACCCTCACAATACTTGCTACGCTTGAGCCCATCATTGCAGCCACTGTGTCGATCCATCTCATTGAAGGTCTTCCCCATTTTCTCCAACCCTCTACTTTACCAAACATGATCTCCTTCTGCAGGTAACAGTCCCATTTAACAACATGACCAAAGTATGTGAGATGAAGTCTGGCCATTCTTGCTTCCAAAGAGCATTATTGCTACACTTCTTTCAGGACAGATTCGATCCTTTTTTCATCAGTCCATAGTACTTTCAGTGATTTTAACAAACATCACAACTCAAAAACATCAAATCTTTTTCTGTCTTCCTTATTCATTGTCCAGATTTCACATGTATATAGGCCATTGAAAATATCATGGCTTGGTTGGCACACCTTCAAAACGACATCTTAGCTTCTTAACACTTTAAAGACGTCTTTTGTAGCAGATTTACCCAGTGCAATATAACATCTGATTCCTTGACTGCTGCTTTTATGGGTGTTGATTGTGGATTCAAGGAAAATGAAATCCCTGACAACTTCAATTCTTTCTCCTTTATCATGATGTTGCTTATTGATCTAG
>NW_006926148.1:2681-6179 GCF_000298275.1 Orycteropus afer afer | reverse complement strand
AGTGCATTGAGGAAAGAGCTCCCTATTTGTAACATGATTCATATACAAGGAGTACAAATCTCTCATGATCACCAGAGAAAGTGCCCAGGAAGTTATAGAGAAAGAGACTGTACATTTTAGTAGCTTATATTCCCAAATTTATTCCAATTTCTTGGGTAGAACTTATGTTAGAATAAAATATGTTACTGTTATATGGAAAATGTTAAAGGAATATCTCTGATAGAAACCCTCTTACATGCAGTAAGTAGCACTCATATTCAAATTGGTGTGGAAGTGCTGCTGATTAAAATCCAGGGAAATTCTGCACCAAAGTTCTTTGTAACTTACTTTATATCCACAACTTACTTGTGCATACACAATCTTGCAAACATACATACACTCTTAGCAGCACATTTTAGTTAGATGAAGGAGATGTTGAGTTGGCCTCTCCATATCTGTTCACCCTTCCTTCTATGCTATTCACAAATCTGACTACCAGATTTCCAATTGCCAGAAGTTCCATTGGGCCAAGGGCTTTATTTATGGCCACAGAGATCAACTCTGTCCATCTGCAAGGCAGTGCCTAAAATCAAACCCTTCAAAGTTAGCACTCATCAGATGACTTGAATGGACAGCTCACCAAAGAAGAAATACATGTGGCCAAAAAGCACATGAAAATATGATCAGGACCATTAGTCATTAAAGCCACTGCCATTGAGTCAATTCCAACTCACTGCCACTGTATAGGTGGAAGAGAACTGACCCATAGTGTTTCCAAGGTTGTAAATCTTTATGGAACCAGACTGCCTCACCTTTCTCTCACAGAGCAGCTGGTGGTTTCCATCTGCCAAACTTTAGGTTAGTAGTCCAATCTTTTAACCAGTAGGCCACTTTGGTTGTTTTTGTGTCTACTTGGCTGGGTCTTGTTGAGTGGCTGGGCAGCTAGTGGCAGTTATTCCCCATGATGAGACTGGCAATAAACTCCATGGTGGGATCTACCACAAGCAGCTGAGTTGCTGCTTTGGTTATATGGTCTGCTTCCCATATATAAGAAGCATCTTTGGGAATGGTCTGTAGCTTATGGCACACTTGGATCCTGCATGTAGCCATGTCATTGTTCAGTAGCCTGCCATGCTCTGCCAACCTTGGGACTTACAACGGACTTCAATTAATGGCCTGCTGTCTGATTTGGTAACATCAGGACTGTGTTTTTTTACTTGTCAACCTTGGGCTTAGCAGCCTCAGCAGACAGTAGCTGTCTGAATGAAGAAAAGCCCCTAACTTCAGTGGGCTGGAGGGCTGGAGGCAGATCTGAAGCTCAGTGCTGGTGGGCTTTCACACAGCCCCTAGTGCCTGGCACTTTGAACTCAGACTTCTAGCCATCCGAACTATAAGAGAATAAACTCCTGTTTGTTCAAGCCATCCCATTTGTGGTATATTCTTGTCAGAGTGGCACAAGGTGACCAGAACAGCCACCAAATCTCCTTCATTGGTCAATAGTAAATTGCCAATCAAAACTGCAATGAGATGCTGTTTCCTACTGCCTAAGATGTCTATGATTATAAAAACAGATAATGAGGGGTATTGCTGAGGATGTAGAGAAATTAGAACCCTTTTTAATTACTGATGGGAATGTAAAATGAAACAGCCACAGTGGAAAACAGTCTCACAGTTCCTCAAATAATAAATATAAAATTACCATGTAATACAGCAATTCCATATCTAGGAATATACTCAAAATAATTGAGTGCAGGAACACAAACAGACGCATATACACCAATATTCATAGAAGCATTATTCACAGTAACTAAAAGATGGAAATGTCCTAAGTGTTCATCAACAGATGAATAAATAAACAAAATGTGGAATATATAAACAATGGAGTATTACTTGGCCATAAAGTGAGACATATTTCTGATACATGCTACAACATGGATGAATCTTGAAAACATTATACTGAGTGAAATAAGTCAATCACAATAGAGCAATAAACCATGAACCCACTTATATGAAATATCCAGAATATACATTTGTATGTTGTTGTTGTTGTTAGGTGCTGTCATGTCATCTCCAACTCCTAGCAAACCTATGCACAGCAGAACAAAACATTGCCCAGTCCTGTGCCAGCCTTATGATCCTTGCTATACCTGAGCTCATGGTTGCAACCACTGTGTCAATCACCTGTTGAATGCCTTCCCCTCCTTCATTGAACTTCCACTTTACCGAGCATGGTATCATTCTCCAGGAAATGGTTCCTTCTGACATCATGAACAAAGCAGGTCAGATGAAGTCTGGTCATTCTCGCTTCCAAGAGTATCTGTTATTCCAGTACAGATTTGTTAGTCCTTTTAGCAGACTATGGTACTCTTAGCATTCTTCTCCAACACTACAACTCAAAAGTAGCAACTCTTCTTCAGCCTTCCTTATTCATTGTCCAGCTCTCACAGGCATAAGAGGTGATACATATATAAACTTTTGGAAATTATTGAATAATATCATTACTACCTCATGCAAGTAAAATCTTGCGAAAGATAATTCAAAACTGGTTGTGGCAGTATATTGACAGAGAACTTCCCGAAATACAAGCTAGATTCAGAAGAGGGCATGGAATGAGGGATATCATTGCTGATGTCAGATGGATCTTGGGTAAAAGCAAAGAATACCAGAAAGAGGTTTACTTATGTTTTATTGACCATACAACAGCATTTGATTGTGTGGATCTTAAGAAATTATGGATAACATTGAGAAGAATGGGAATTCCAGAATATTTAATTGTTCTCACAAGGAACCTATACATAGACTAGAAGGCTGTCATTCACATGGAACAAGGGGATATTGCATGGTTTAAGATCAGGAAGAGAGTGCATCAGGTTTGCAATCTTTCACCATACTTATTCAACCTCTAGGAGCTCTGGTAGAGTAGTTCCTAAGGCACTTGACTGCTAATCAGAAGGCTGGCAGTTCAAACCCACCAGCCATTCCTCAGAAGGAAGGATGGGTGATCTACTTCTGTAGTGATACCACCTCAGATACCCAAGGAGGGGTCGCTATGAGTTGGGTCCACTGGATGGCATATAACAACAACAACATTCAATCTGTGTTCTGAGTAAACAATCTGAGAAGCTGGACTATATGAAGAACAACATGGCATGAGGATTGGAGGAATACTCATTAACAGCCTGGGATATGCAGGGAATACAACCTTGCTTGCTGAAAGTAAGGATGACTTGCAGCACTTACTGATGAAGATTAAAGACTACGGTCTGCAGTATAGATTACATCTCAACATAGATGAAATGAAAATCCTCACAACTGGACCAATAAGCAGCTTCATGATAAATGGAGAAGAGGTTGAAGTTGTCAAAGGTTTCATATTACTTGGTTCCACAATCAACACCAAGGCAAGCAGCAGACGTACTGCACTAGGCAAATCTGTTGCAAAAGACCTCTTTAAAGTCCTGAAGAGCAAAGATGTCTCCTTGAAAACAAAGGTGCACCTAACTCAAGCCATGGCATTTT
>NW_006926148.1:0-621 GCF_000298275.1 Orycteropus afer afer | reverse complement strand
TCTACTTCCGAAGGGACATTGCCTCAGAAACCCTAGGAAAGGTTGCTGTGTGTCAGATCTGACTCGATGACAGTGCATTAGATATATACCCAAGAGAAACAAAAACTTTTGTCCACACAATTACAGCAGCATTATTCATAATAAAATCCATATATCTATAAATGGATGAATGAGTAAACAAATTTTGGTACTGTTATAGTTAAGGTTATGTGTCAACTTGGCTAGGCCTGGTTTTGTGTGGTTGGGCAGCGGGTGGTAGTTATTCCCCATGATGACACTGGCAATCAACACCATGGTGGAATCTGCCATGATCAGCTGAGTAGCTGCTTTAGGAATGTGGTCTGCTTCCAGCATGTCAGGAGAAGCTTTGGGAATGATCTGTAGCTTTTAGCAAACTTGAATTCTGCATGTAGCAAAGTCGTTATTCAGAAGCCTGCCTTGTTGTCTGCTGATCTTGGGACTCTTAATGGACTTGAATCAATGGCCTGCCCTGTGGTTTGGTAGTATCAAGACTGTATTGTTTTACTTGTTGAACTTGGGTTTGTCAGCCTCAGCAGCCAGTAGCAGCTGCCTGACTGAAGAAAGCCACCAGCTTCAGTGGGCCATGAGCAAGAGGCAGAG
>NW_006926147.1:0-9174 GCF_000298275.1 Orycteropus afer afer | reverse complement strand
CCAGCCACGGTGCACAGTCCGCGCAGTCCCTGGCTGGCAGGGTGATTTTTAGGTTAAATCTTAGGTCCTCCCACCAGTCGCGTATCTCCGAGCCGCCTGTTTTGTCAGGGTCACTCAGTTCGCTGTCAGACCGCAGCTCCGTAGGTCTCCTTTTTTTTTGGTATTTTCGTGCAAATTCTTCTGCTAGTTGGGGTTTTTTAATCTTTGAAAAGTTCCTTAAACTTTCTGAACTCCGCTTTGTAAAATTACATACAATACCTAATCAAGAAGTTGTAAGAATTAAATGAATTAATGCATATGAAAGCATTTACAAGAATTCTAAGAAGTCTTGGTGGTGCAGTGGTTGGGCTTTTGGCTGCTACCTGACAAGTTGGCAGGTGGAACCTTCCAGCCTCTCCACAGCAGAAAGATGTGACAGTCTGCTTCTGTAACGTTTGTAGCCTTGGAAACACTATGGAGCAGTTCTACTCTGTCTTACAGGGTTGTTATGAGTTGAAAACACCTTGTTAGCACACAACAGTGACTACAGTTCTGGGCACTGTGTTGTTATGTGCTATTGAGTTGGCTCCAACTCATAGCGACCCTATGTACAATTAAATGAAACACTGCTTAGTCCTGCGCCATCCTCACAGTCCTTGCTATGCTTAAACTCATAGTTGAATGAATGTCTGCAGTTGTTTCTTCACATTTTGAGTTGTGCCCCATCAGCACATGAAGGTCTCGAAAGCTTTACTACATCCAGGTCACTAAGGTCAGCTCTACTCTGTGGAGGCAGCTCTTCCCCAGTTTTATCTTGAGTGCTTTCCAACTAGAGGCACTCATATTCCAGCACTGTATCACACAGTATTTCACTGTTATTCGTAAGGTTTTTCAGTGGCTGATTTTTTTCAGAAGTAGATGACCCACCCTTCTTCCTGTCTTAGTCTGGAAGCTCTGCTGAAACCTGTCTACCATGGGTAACCCTGCTGGTATTTGAAATACTGGTGGCATAGCCTCCAGCCTCATAGCAACATGCAAGCTACCACAGTGTGACAAACTGACAGATGAGTGATGATCTGGGTACTATAGTGGACATGTAATAAATGGTGAATTCTTTCTTCCTGTAAGTCTTAAGAAATAATCCCAATTGATTCTTTTTTATGTTATTTAATACTATTTATAGCAGTATTTTTTGGACTTCTCAGAAAAAAATTTTTAGATTTACTGATTACCTATTATATGACAAATAACTATTCTAAGATCTTTTCAAGTATTACCTCATTTGTTCCTCACAACTCCATAAGGTCTGTTACTATTTCTCTTTTACAGAAGGTACTGGTGATAATATAAAAGGCTGTATTCTTTAAGGCTGATGACTAAATTGTAGTCAGAACCAAGTAGTTTATTTTTTACTTTTTAAAATTTTATTGTGCTTTGAGTGAATATTTACAAACCAAATTTGTTTTACATCGAACAGTTCATGCACATTTGATTTCACTCCCCGATTACCATCCCCAACCATAAAAAACTCTCCTTCCCTCCTGTCCCTGTGACAACCCCCTCTCTGTACCCTTCTTAACTATATATATATTCCTTACTGTCCCACTTTCCCTCTATGTGAATTTTAGGGAGATGCACCCCTTAGAGCAATCAGCCAAGAGACACCAGAGGGGCAGCATTCATATAGAACCAAGTATTTTAAATGCTGAAGTACTTATGCAAAAGTAATAGGAATGTCAAGTTCTGCTTAATAATTTTCTGTTTTTACTCTGTTTTCATTCTAGGGGGTATGGCAGGACTTCAGTCAATGATGAGGCAGTTTCAACAGGGTGCTGCTGGCAATATGAAGGGCATGATGGGATTCAATAATATGTAAAGAAGATGCCTTAATATAAACTGACTCTGTTGATTACATTATTTGCTGAAACCTCAAATGTTTCCCTCCTTTTTGCAAATGGGAAAAAAAATAAGTATTTTTCTTGCCTGTCTTGACCTTTTTCTTTTCTTATCTTTTTCCCCAGTTCTTTTCTCTTCCTTCCTTCTTTCCTTCCCTTTGATATAAGGGAGGAATATGTGGTATTTGGGGAACTTATTACACTTTTGCTTTAGATGACCTTCTTTTGTTAGTCTTCACCACCATACACTTAAGTTAAACAAATCATGATGTAAAATTTTAGTATTTAAAAGGTTTTTAATTGTCTCAAAGACCAAGCATTACATTTGTAAATGGTCCTGGTCATTAGTTACATGATGTCACAATAAAAGTTCTGTAAAATAAACTTCAAAATGGTTATAAGTTTAGGGATTGTTAACTTTCTTTATGCTATAAAATTATATGTGTCTCACATAAAAAGGTAAATTAAAAGCCAATACATGTTATTTAAAACTATGCCTGGAAACAACTTTAATGAGAAGAATGATACGAATACTTACCTATGAGTATTAGGAATTTTTTTTATCTGGATTGATTAAGATAATTTTGCCATTAAAAGTTTTTGCTCTGCAATTTAAATTGAAACAAAATCTCGTTACAATATATATGTTTTGTATATAACTTGCATTTTTTTACCTCATATATTTGAAGCCTTAATGGCAATATTTGATTTTTTTAAAACCAATTTTGTTATGTTTCTTACATACCCAAAATCTACTTGAAGAAATTGGTATGTTTTGATGGTAATTGCTAATGTATAGATTTAATGGGAAAATAAATGCAAACATTAACTTGTCACTATTATATATTAAAAATAGGAGAAAATAACAAGGTTGATCTGCTTATTGGTTGTCTTAGATTGCTGCATAGTTCATTTAGAACAATGCCTTTTAAATAAATCATGTAATTAATTGAAAATACTAGAAAAACTTATGACTATTTATTATTGGCATCATGAAGATAATAGTATGGTCTATCACTGTATTTTGAACTAGGATGAACTGATCTCCAGCAAATAATTGATTTATAGTAGTAGGGAGAAAGCAGAAGAAGTAACTAGCTTTTATGATGTAAAGTTATCAGTCAGATGTTTTATAAGTCAAAATTTCTTTAAAAATAATTACATAAAGAATGTAACTGATTTTGTTTACTTGGGCAATGATTTTATATACCACTAAGTTTTTTTTCACCATCTAAGAATTAGAAAATCACTATAAAACAGTGTATAACCCATAATAATGACTTATCTTGTGTTCTGGAGAACTGTCATAGCAAGATCCAGGTATAGAAATTAGATAATAGAGAAGGTATTGCTCACCAAATTAGTTTCTAATTAAACTGATGCATCCCTTTTCTGGGTATGCATTTTGTAATTTCTATCCTCAGGGTACTATCTTTGCATTTTGATCAAGAAAAGAAATTAGATACTTGACCATAATAACCTTTATGGATTCAGGCATATGTTTTTAACATTTTTGCTCTGGAGCAAACTGTATTTTCCAGAAGTAAAAATAATAACAAGGGACAAAAACGAAATATCCAGGATATCTAGTTCAGGTTCCATTTCTCTTTCTTCTTATGTTAAAATGAGAGAATTAGAGATGTTTTCTAAAATCCTGGTTTTTATTAATTCCTTCACTTGGCATCTGTAGCTATAAAAGCTATACTTCAGTTCTCACAGGGTTTTTAAAAATACTGATACTTGATTTTGCTGGCATATAAAATGTAAAGGGGTGTGTGTGTGTGTGTGTGTGTATATATATATATATATATATGACACATCACAGTTTTATGGAGGAATTTTTTTGGAAAAAAATAAGTACTTATATCATGTAGTAAAAGTGTATAATATAAGCCATTATTTTGTTTAAATAAATAGACTATATTGCAATATGAGAAGAGTCCTAAGTTCTAACATGCAGTAATACTGTTCTAACACTGAATATAAGTGTAGTTCTCATAGCTAAAAAGAAATAAGATGTTCCCAGTGAAAGAGAAACAAAAAAGCACAGAAAATTTCCTGGAATGAAAGTCCCAGATTGTGGGTATTAATGTAAAGGTAATGTGCAATGGTAAAGCACTTGGCTGCTTACCAGAAGGTTGGTGGTTTGAATCCACTTAGTAGCTCCGTGGGAGAAAAGACCTGAAAATCTGCTTCTGGAAGGATTTGTTAGGTGCCATCGAGTCAGCTCCGACTCATAGTGACCCTGTGTACAATAGAAGGAAACACTGCCCGGTCCTGTGCCAGCCTCACAATCCTTGCTATACCTGAGTCCGTCATTGCAGCCACTGTGTCAGTCCATCTCATTGAGGGCTTTCTCCTTTTTCATTGACCAACTTTACCAAACATGCTATCTTTCTCCAGGGAATGTTCCCTTCTGACAACATAACCAAAGTAGGTGAGACAAAGTCTGACCATTCTCGCTTCCGAGGAGCATTCCGGCTGTACTTCCAGGATGGATTTCTTAGTTCTTTTGGCAGTCCATGGTACTTTCAGTATTCTTCACCAACACAACTCAAAAGCATCAACTCTTCTTTGGTTTTTCTTACTCATTGTCCAGCTCTTACATGTATATGAGGTAATTGAAAATACCATGGCTTGGGTTAGGTGCATCTTAGTCTTCAAGGAGGTATCTTTGTTCTTCAGCACTTGAAAGAGGTCTTTTATAGTAGATTTGCCCAGTGCAATACATTGTCTGATGTATCGACTGCTGCTTCCACTGGTGTTGCTTATGGAACCAAGTAATATGAATCTTTGACAACTTCAATCTTTTCTCCATTTATTGGGATAGTGCTTATTGGTCTAGTTGTGAGCATTTTCCTTTTCTTTACGTTGACCTGTAATCCAAATTGCAGACAGTAGTCTTTAATCTTCATCAGTAAGTGCTTCAAGTCATCCTCACTTTCAGCAAGCAAAGTTGTGTTGTCTGCGTATTGCCGGTTGTTAATGAGTCTTCCTCCAGTCCTGATACCACGCTCTTCATATAGTCCAGCTTCTCAGATTACTTGCTCAGCATATAGACTGAATAAGTATGGTGAAAGCATACAACCCTGACACACTCCCTTTCTGATTTTAAACCATATAATATCCCCTTGTTCCATTCAAATGACAGTCTTCTGGTCTACGTACAGGTTCTTCATGAGCACAATTAAGTGTTCTGGAATTCCCATTCTTCTCAGTGTTACCCATAATTTGTAATGATCCACAAAATCAAATGCTTTTGCATAGTCAATAAAATACAAGGAAACATCTTTCTGGTATTCTTTGCTTTCAGCCAAGATCTATCTGACATCAGGAATGATGTCCCTTGTTCCATGTTCTCTTCTGAATCCAGCTTGCATTTCTGAAAGTTCTCTGTCAATATACTGCTGCAACCGTTTTTGAATCATCTTCAGCAAGATTTTACTTGCATGTGATAGTAATGATGTTGTTCGATAGTTTCCACCTTCTGTGGGATCACCTTTATTTGGAATGGGTACAAATATGGATCTCTTCAGTCAGTCGGCCAGGTAGCTGTGTCCCAAATTTCTTGGCATAGCTGAGTGAATGCCTCCAGTGCAGCATTCATTTGCTGAAGCAGGAATTTCTTCAGTGCAGCTTGGACTTCTTCCTCCAATACCATTGGTTCTTGATCATATGCTACCTTGTGAAATGGATGAACAATGACCAGTTGTTTTTGGTACAGTGATTGTGTATTCCTTCCATCTTCTTTTGATATTTCCTGCATCCAATATTTTGCCCACAGAATCTTTTCAATATTGCAAGTCAAGGCTTACATTTTTTCTTCTTTTAGCTTGAAAAATGCTGAGCATGATCTTTCTTTTTGGTTTTTTAATTCCAGATCTTTGCACATTTCATTATGATAATTTACTTTGTCTTCTTGAGCTGCTCTTTGAAATCTTCCATTCAGCTCTTTTATGTTATCATTTCTTCCATTTGCTTTAGCGACACTCCATTTAAGGGCAAGTATTGGTCTCTTCTGACATCCATTTTGGTCTTTTCTTCCTTTCCTGTCTTTTTAATGACTTTTTGCTTTCTTCATGGATGATATTCATGCATTCATTCATTTAATTGTGATTTGGGTGAAAGTTTACAGAGAAAATTCATTTTCCATACAGTAGTTCACACATACATTGTCTCATGACATTGACTACAATTTACCCCAACACAGCAGCTCCCCTCCCCATAGTTACCTCTTCCCTGTGTCCATCCCTCCATGTACTCCTGCCCTCTGAACTGTCTCCCTGTACATAAACAGCCCTTCTTTTCTCTCATGATTGTTTTCTCCAAGGAGTGCATCTACCTCCGGTAAATGTTCAACTCATATGCCTGTCTTTTGTTTGACTAGAAGCTGCAGGTATGGGTTCAGTTCCAGATCTGAACGGCAGCTAAGGACCATAGTCTCAGTGGTTCGTCAGGCTCTATCAGACTAGCAAACCTGGTCCCCCCCTTTTTTTTCCCAATGATTTTGAGTTTTGTTCCACATTGTTCCTCCTCTCTATCCAGGATCTCCTACATAGATCCTCCTTCAAGTGGTTGACAGTGGTAGCTGGGCACCATCTAGTTCTTCTGGTCTCATAGTCATATAGGCTGAGGATTGCATGATGTCCCAGTTGCGAGGACTGATTGTTTCATGAATGTTTGGTTTCTTCATTCTTATTTGCTCTGGACGAGGAGAGACCCATCGTTGCATCTAGATCATCTAGATGGCTGCTTGCAAGCTTTTAAAATCCCAGTCACTACTTGCCAAAGTAGGAGGTGGAACAATGTTCTGTGTAGTATGTTATGTCAACTGAAGTTGATGGTCCCCTGCAACTGTGGTCCCAAGCCCACAGGTTCAACTACTTGGTCCCTCTGGGTAGCTGGCTGTGACTAAGAAGTGACTACAACCTTGTCCTTTGTCAGCTCTACTATACACCTGGGAATTCTTACAGAACATACAAATACACTTGTAGAACCATTGGCTGCTAATCCTATACATGGTCTTGGGTATACTCTCTGCTGCATAGGCATACCTAATAGTTCAACTTGTCCACCCATCTATCCACCCATATACCCATGTTTGCCTTCACTGACAATGCAGTACTGTAAGTGTGGAAGGGTTCCTAACAGTGTTCCTTACCTTCCCCTCCCACCCCTGGTAACCAACAAAGATAATTTCCTTCCATAGATAAACTGTTCCTTGACTTTTACAATAACAGACTAATACAATATTTGTCCTTCTGTGATTGACTTATTGACTCGCCATAATGTCCTCCAAGTTCATCCACATTATGCAGTGTTTTGCAGATTCTATGTTATTCTTTAGTGTTGCATAGTATTCCATTGTGTATATGTACCATAGTTTGGTTATCCATTCCTCAGTTGATGGACACCTAGGTTGTTTCCAACTTTTTGCTGTTGTAAATAGTGCTGCAATGAACATGGGTGTGCATATGTCTGTTCTTGTCCTGGCTCTCACTTCTTTAGGATATATACCTAGTAATAGAATGGCTGGATCAAATGGTATTTCTGTTTCCAACTTATTTAGAGAATCCCCATACTGCTTTCCACAGTGGTTGTACCATTTTACAGTCCCACCAGCAGTGTATGAGAGTCCTAATCTCTCTGCACATGGATGATATTCTTGATGTCATCCCACAGTTCCTCTGGTTTTTGGTCATTGGTATTCAATGCATCAATTCTGATTACAGCCTCAATAACTTATAGGGCAGTTCTACTCTGTTATGTTGAGTTTCTATGAGTTGAAAATCGACTTGATGGCACCTAACAACAATGTAAAAGTAAAGTTAATACAATATTAATACCTATTTAATTGTATTTGGAGGTTCTAAAAAGTAAACTGTTGTATGAAATACCATTTACAATGTAAAAATAAAGTAAATGTGAGTTTATTGTACAGGTAGTTCTAGTATTTGTGCTTTGTTAAGCAGTTGACTTGCCCAAGACCCTAGGCCCTACCATTTTTGAGTTGATTTTTCATCTGTAGTATAGGTACGTGGAGTACAAAATCATTTTTAAATACTTTATTTAAGTGAAAATACATCTTGGAAGCTAGTAATTATGTTAAATTTCCTTTAAGAATATTTTAATATGTTGACTGCCACAGAAGTTCTTTTGACTTTGGCATATATATGCTACTATTTATCATTTTCTCATTGCTGTTCTCTCCCTTCATTTGAAATCATTTCAAGAGCATGTTGCTGTATCTTTTAGCTTCATTTTGCTCAAATAGTTCTCTCATTAGCCAAAACTGCTTAATCTTGGTACTAGTTCGATCATAAATGGGAAAACAGCCAAGAAATGCATAGCAGTACTTGCTTGTGGTTGTAGTTGTGTGGCGTTGAGTCAGACCTGACTCATAGCGACCCCTCCTCGGGTTTCGAGGCAGTATCACTACGGAAGTAGATTGCCCCATCTTCCTTCCGAGGAGTTTGAACCGCCAGCCTTCTGGTTAGTAGTCAAGTGCCTTAGCCACTATGCTACCAGAGCTCCCAGTACTTGCTTAGAAGAAGGGTAATTTGGATGAGCCAAAAGTAAAATCTTCTAAGTGGGCCAGAAACTCCTCTGACATGGCTAGTATGAAGGCTTTCCCTTCTCATGGAAAGGAGAAAGAATTTGACTATGGTGTGCTTTTCTGAAGCTAGGTGTGCTGTAGGTTTGTGTGCCTCTTTTCAGAAAGAAGCCTGATATCTGATCAAATGAGGACATGTAATATCTGCTTATGACCCTGTTTTTAGGGATCATCTTGCTTTTTATGATTTTATAAATGAGGTAAACTTGCTTTTCAGTGATCCAAAAGAAGTAAGGGCTGTTACAGGTATCATCATGGGCCCATTATTTCTGCCCTTGGAAAATCAGTTAAAAGGCTCAAAATACCAATTCTGGCAGAAGTAGTACAAGAAATATCTGCATGTTTCTTGACACTGCACTTGATTTGAAGTACAATCTATTGCTGGTGAGTCTATTCCTACTCATAACAATCCTATAGGACAGTAGAAAGACATCAAGGCTCCTGATCAGATATAGGGAATGTGAAACCCTGAGATCTGTGCCATGATTTTCTGCAGTTTTCTCCTTAGTGATTTAAACAATTTGTTGATTGTGTTGGATTGGGTTCTCTAGAGAAACACAAAAACCAGCAAAGTATATATATATATATTTATAGAGAGAGAAAGAGAGAGAGAGAGAAATTTATCTTAGATAAATGGCTCACAAGCGTGTAGAAGCCGACAAGTTCAAACTGAAAAGTTCGTCTCTG
>NW_006926146.1:6800-9128 GCF_000298275.1 Orycteropus afer afer | reverse complement strand
TTAATTGGTTTCCCTTTTCTTTGTTGAAGAGGGTCTGTGCAATCCTTCTGCCTAGTCCACCATCTTGCCCTGCCTCCTTCAGATATCTTCCTTTTAAGAAATTGTGATGGGTTGTGTTGTTGTTGTTGTTATGTGCCATAGAGTTGGACCCGACTCATAGCGACCCCTCCTTGGGTTTCCGAGGCAGTATCACTACAGAAGTATATTGCCCCATCTTCTTTCTGAGTAGTGGCTGGTGGGTTTGAACAGCCTGCCTTCTGGTTAGCAGTAAAGTGCCTTAGCCACTATGCTACCAGAGTTAGAAATACAAAATTAAAATGGAAACTTTTTATCACTATTTGATGTTTTGTATATTAAACTTTTGTGCATCAAATATTTCACAGGCATACTTCATTTGCACTTTGTTTTACTGTGCTTTGAAAATAGTGCATTTTTCACAATTGAAAGTTTGTGGTAACACTGTGGCAATCCTGCAAGTCTATCAGCAGGAGTTTTCCAACAGCATGTGCTCGCTTCATGTCTGTGTCGCATTTTGGTAATTCTCACAATATTTCAAACTTTTTCATAATGCTATTGCACGCTTTATAGACTGCAATATAGTGTGAACATCATGTTTTATGCACTGGGAAACCAAAAATTCATGTGACTAGCTTTATTGTGATATTAGTTTTATTGCAGTGGTCTGGAACTGAACCCGCAATATCTCTGAAGTATGTCTGCACTTCATCCAAACAATTTGTTTTATTTATGGGCATTGCTGGGTAACAAGTCCCTCTGAACTCATTCACTCACTGCTGTCGAGTCTAGTCCAACTCATAGTGACCACTCCTTGGGTTCCCAAAGCCTTATCTCTATGGAAGTAGATTGCCCAACCTTCCTTCCAAAGAGTGGCTTGTGGGTTTGAACTGCCAGTCTTCTGGTTAGCAATCAAATGCTTTAGGTACTATGTCACCAGACTTCATAGCAATTGCTCTTGAAAGGAATAATAAGAAGACTCTTAACTACCAAGAAGAGAAGATCTCCCTTTTTAGGACAGCATTGTGTAGAGATCTGCACATTGTCAAATCAGATACCTCTGGAAGTGATCAGCTTTCCTTGGTGCAGGACACGGAATTTTTAACTAACTTAGTTTCATAAAGGTCTAATGAGAAACCTGAGAATGATACTGATTTTTCCCAAATATTATCATGATCTTTCACCTAAGGAATACTGTGAGGATACCAAAATAGGAAAATAAATAAATAAATAAACTACTGCCATCAAGTCAATTCTGACTCACAATAATCCAGGAGGAGAGTAGAACTGCCCCCATGGGGCTTCCAAGGCTGTAAAACTTTACAGAAGCACACTCCTTCATCTTTCTCTGGCTGAGTGGCTGGTGGGTCCAAACTACTGACCTTTTAGTAAGCAGCCAAATGCTTTAATGACTGTACCACCAGAGCTCCTTATTGTGAGGATAGCAGAAAGTAAATCAATCCCCCCCCAACTCTGGCCCTCTTTCAAATTTCAAAGTTTTAGGGACTCTCAAAAATTCAGAGAAGAATTATACTATGCTCTAAACATATCCAAAATAGCAAATTCACTGCCCTCGAGTTAGATCTGACTCATAGTGACCCCTCCTTGGGCTTCCAAGGTAGTATCACTATGGAAGTAGACTGCCCAGTCTTCCTTCCAAGGAGTGGCTGGTGGGTTTGAACTGTCAGTCTTCTAGTTAGCAGTCAAATGCCTTAGGCAGTATGCCACCAGAACATAGTAGGCAATTAAATGTTTGTTGATGTTACACTTTAAAGGCTAAAAACAGTAATAGGGATAGTCCTGGTAAGGTGGTAGAACAGGCAGAAAGACTGCACAAACCCTCTTTGACAAAGAAAAGAGGAACCAATTAACACAGATACAGAAGATAATCCTGGAGCCCTGAGTTTTGAAGGGAAGGATAAAGAAGTGGACTAAGCTCTAACTAGTAGAAGAACTTGCATGAAAACACCAAAAAACAGACATACAGAGCTGCGGTCTCTCAGTGATCCTAACAGCACAGACAGCTTGGATATAGCCAAGCAGTGTTAGGTTAAGAATTAACGTAAAAATCAGCTCTGCTAGCCAGTAGCTGCATAGAGGACTGCACTAGTGGCTGGTGAATAAATGGGGAAGCAGCGAAGGGGGAGGGGGACTGAGCTGTGGACTTTTGCTTGTCCGTAGAGTGCAGCCATTTTGAGTGTTTACAAGCAGTTAGAGCATACTTGATATTTGAAGTAACAGCATTCTCCCAGATTGCAGGACCTTAAGAATAGGCACTGAACACTTTCCCTTGTTACCCTCCCGAGAGGGACC
>NW_006926146.1:2982-3692 GCF_000298275.1 Orycteropus afer afer | reverse complement strand
GGCAGTGTTTCGTTCTGCTGTGCATGGGGTCGCTATGAGTCGGAAACGACTCGACGGCACTTAACAACAACAACAACAACAAGAATAGGCTCCACTTGCCAGGAACCACAAGGATATTCTAGACATCAATGACTTGGAAAGCTTCACTTAGAGTGAGAGAAACCACTTCTTTCTCCACCAACTGACCAATGATAAATGACCACCAAGAATAATCTGACTCACCCTTAAATGCACTTCACACTTAACAGAGATCTAAGAACAACAACGTCACAATGTCTGGGAGACAACAGACCATTTCAGAACTTACAAAAAAGCAAGGTAAACCATTAGAAACAAGGGAGCTGGGTACAGACTAAGAAAATATCCCTGAGGAAGCAGCAACATTGGAACTCCCTGATAAGCAACTCAAAAGAATTATATTTAGGTATCTTCAAAGGAATGAGAGACAGATCAAGGAAAACACAGGCAAAACCCTAGAACAATTTTGGAAGAAAATACAAGAACAAAATGACAAAATAAATGAAAAATTACAAATGATACAAAATCAACAGATAGAAATCTAAATTGTCGGAAATAGGTAACACATTGAAAAGACAAAGGAGCAGAATGCAATCAATGGAAGACAGAATTAATGAGATTGAAGACAAATACCTGAATACTTCTTTGGACAGGGATCAAGTGTAAAAAAAAAAAAAAAAAAAAGATCGAAA
>NW_006926146.1:0-1087 GCF_000298275.1 Orycteropus afer afer | reverse complement strand
TTTCAGCTTGAACTTGTCGGCTTCTACATGCTTGTGAGCCATTTACCTAAGATAAATCTCTCTCTCTCTCTCTCTATAAATATATATATACCCTTTGCTGGTTTTTGTGTTTCTCTAGAGAACCCAATCCAACACACAAGACAAGGTAGGACATTATATAATGATTAAAGGATCGATTGAACAAGAATATATAACCATAATAAATATGCATGGATCCAACAAAAGAACCCCAAAATACATAAATCAGACTTTAAAGGAGCTGAAAAAGCAAATAGATGACTCCACAGTCATAGCAATAGACTTAAATACACCACTTTCAATGGAAGCTAGAACAACTGGAAAGAAACTCAACAAAGAGCTAAACAATACAATCCACCAGGTTGACCTTATAGATATACAGAGCACTTCATCCAACAACAGCACAATATACATTCTTTTCCAGTGCACATGGAATTTTCTCCAGGATAGACCATATGTTAGGCCATAAAGCAAACTTTAATAAATTTAAAAACACTGAAATACCACAAAGCATCTTCTCAGATCACAATGCAATCAAATTAGAAATCAACAATAGGAAGATCAACAGAAAAAAGGGCAAACACAAAGAAACTGAACAACACCCTTGCTAAGAAAGACTAGGTAAGAGAAGTAATAAAAAGTGAAATTAAAAAATTACTTGAATCAAATGAGAATGAAAACAACATACTAAAATCTTTGAGACACAGCAAAAACAGTGATTAGAGGCCAATTTATAGCAATAAATACACACATCAAAAAGGAAAAAAGAGCCAAAATCAACTCTTTAAACCAACATCTCCAAAAACTAGAAAAAGAACAGCAAGAAAAGCCAATCACCAGAAGAAAGGAAATAATAAAGATTAGAGCAGAAATCAATGAAACAGAAAATAGAAAGACAATAGAAAAAAATCAGCAAGGCAAGAATTGACAAAACACTGGCAAATTTAACAAAGGAAAAGAAGGATAAAATACAAATAACAAATAACATGACTATGAAACGAAGTGGGTGACATCACAACAGAACCAACCGAAATCAAAAGGTAATATCAGGATACTATGAAGAACTGTA
>NW_006926145.1:7989-9041 GCF_000298275.1 Orycteropus afer afer | reverse complement strand
GAAGAAGCAGCATTGGAACACCATGATAAGGAATTCAAAATAATTATATTTAGGTTTCTTCAAAGGATTGAGAGACAGACCAAGGAAAACACAGACAAAACCCTAGAAGAATTTTGGAAGAAAATACAAGAATAAAATGACAAAATAAATGAAAAATTAGAAATGATTCTAAATCTACAGATAGAAAGCCAGAAGATTTATACTAAATTGTTAGAAATAGATAACACATTGAAAGGGCAAAGGAGTAGAACTGATGCAATGGAAGACAGAATTAATGAGATTGAAAACAAAAACATGAATACTTCTTTGGAAAGGGATCAATCAGAAAATAGATCAAAACAAAATGAATAAAGCCTAAGGTTTATGTGGGATACCATCAAAGGAATAACCTACGTGTCATTGGAATTTCAGAACAAATCATACCACAGAGAAAATTGTCTAAATTTGTTGGAAGAGAATTTTCCTTGTATGATGAAAGATGAGACTATATCCATTCAGGAAGTCCAAAGAACCCCAAACAGGATAGACCCCAAAAGAAAATCACCCAGACATATCATCATCAAACTTAGCAAAACCAAAGACAAAGAAAGAATCCTGAGAGCAGCACAGAAAAAACAAAAAGTAGCCTACAAGGGGCAACCAATAAGACCAAGCTCAGATTTCTCGACAGAAACGATGCAGGCAAGAAGACAATGGGATGGTATATATAAAACACTGAAAGAGAAAAAATCCCAACCAAGAATTATGTACCCAGCAAAATTGTCCCTAAAATATAGTGGTAAAATTAGGACATTTCCAGATAAGCAGAAATTAAGGGAATTTGTTAAAACCAGGCCAACCTTACAAAAGATGATAAAGGGAACCCTTTGGACAGAGAAGCAACAACAGCCAACAACAATTGACCATTAACACACATGATAATATAAACCAGAAACCAAGCCAGCTATGGAAGTATCCAAAGTAAAGAAGCCTATAAGATAGTAAACAGGAAACCAGAGACATCAAGTGACAAATAAAGAGACTTCTGATAGTGTAGCGCCTAAGGCACTTGA
>NW_006926145.1:6375-7767 GCF_000298275.1 Orycteropus afer afer | reverse complement strand
AAACCTTCACATCAAAAAAGAAAACCAGGATAAATATTCAGCAAATACTAAAACAATAGCAACAAAGGAAGTGATAACACGATTCATAAACAAAATGAGCTCAGCATAGAAAATTATATGGAACAAAGAAATCAACACCATGAAAAAGAACATAACAAAAATGACAGCAACATATTCATATTTGCCGGTAACTACATATCTGGCAAGGGACTTATCTCTAAGATTTATAGGAGAAAAGTGGATGACCAAACTATGGTACATACACATAATGAATGCTATGCAGCACTAAAGAATAATGTAAGGGTTGGCAGACAATGGTCCTATAAGTTTATGTGTATGATCTGAATTCTCAGGTGTATAGTAGAGCTGACAAGAGGCAAGGTTGTAGTCACTGCTTGGTCACAGCCAGCTACCCAGAAGGATCGAGTAGTTGAACCTGTGGGTTTGGGACCATAGTCTCAGGGGACATCAAGCTCAATTGGCATAACATACTTAAAAAAAAAAAAAAAGAAGAAGAAGAAGAATGTAGAGTCTGCAAAACACTGCATAATATGGATGAACTTGGAGGCCATTATGCTGAGTGACATAAGTCAGTCACAGAAGGAAAAATATAGTATTAGTTCGTTTTTGTGGAGGATCAAGGAAAGGTTTATATATGGAGGGAAACTTTCTTTGTTGGTTGCCAGGGGTAGAGGGAAGGGGAGGGAACAATGCAAAAAAAAAAAAAAAATGCATCGACCCATGTCACTTTAGTTTTGTGTATTTCACTGTACATAAATCATATTTCAATAAAATGTATTAAAAAAAAAAACACCATAAGAGACAAGGAAGGACATTATATAATGATTAAAGGATCAAGTGAATAAGAAAACATAACCACAATAAATATCTATGGACCCAATGAAAGAATAAATCAGACTTTAAAAGAGTTGTAAAGGCAAACAGATGACTCCACAGTCGTAGTGGGAGACTTTAATACACCACTTTCAATCAAAGATAGAACAACTGGAGAGAAACTCAACAAAGACACAGAAGAGCTAAACAATACAATTCACCAACTTGACCTTATAGACATCTACAGAGCACTTCACCCAACACAGCACAGTATACATTCTTTTCCAGTGCACATGGAATGTTCTCCAGGATAGACCATATGTTAGGCCACAAAGCAAGCCTCAATAAACTTAAAAACATTGAAATACTGCAAAGCATCTGTGATAGTTGAAGATGTGTCAACTTGGCTGGACTCCAGTTGTGAGTGGTGGTTCCCATGATGGATCACATGACTGCGTTCTAAGCGGCCGGTCGGCCTAGGGGGAGTTTCCCCAGGGGTGTGGCCTACCTGCAATGCTATCCCAGGGACAAACTGGAAGAACGGCATTCCGGACTATA
>NW_006926145.1:5089-6125 GCF_000298275.1 Orycteropus afer afer | reverse complement strand
ATATATATATATATATACTTTGCTGGTTTTTGTGTTTCTCTAGAGAACCCAATCCAACACAGCATCTCCTAGGATAACAATGTTATCAAAATAGAAAACAACAATAGGAAGATAAATGGAAAAAGAGCAAACACATGGAAACTGAATAACGTTCCTTAAAAGACTGGGTAAGAGAAGAAATAAACAATGAAATTCAAAAATTCCTTGAATCAAATGAGAAGGAAAACACAACATACCAAAACCTTTGGGATACAGCAAAAACAGTGATCACAGGCCAATTTACAGCAATAAACATACACATCAAAAAAGAAGAAAGAGCCAAAATCAACACTTTAAACATCTTCAACAATTAGAAAAAGAACAGCAAGAAAAGCCTACAGTCACCAGAAGAAAGGAAATAATAGAGATTTGTTGTTGTTGTTGTTACGTGCCGTTGAGTTGGACCCGACTCATAGCAACTCATCCTTGGGTTTCCAAGGTAGTATCACTATGGAAATAGATTGCCCCATCTTCCTTCCAAGGAACAGCTGGTGGATCTGAACCGCCAGCCTTCCGGTTAGTAGTCAAGTGACTTAGGCACTACGCTACCAGAGCTCCTACAGAGATTTGAGCAGATATCAATCAAACAGAAAATAGAAAGACAACAGAAAAAATCAACAAAACCAGAAATTGGTTCTTTGAAAAGATTAATAAAATTGACAAACAACTGACAAATTTAACAAAGGAAAAAGAGGGAGAGAATACAAATAACACAAATAAAAAACAAAATGAGAGACATCAAAACAGAACCCACTGAAATAAAAAGATAATATCAGGATACTATGAGGAACTGTACTCCAATAAATTGGAAAATCTGGAAGAAATGGACAGATTTCTAGAAACACATTACTTACTTAAACTAACACAGACTGATGTGGAAAAGTTGAACAGATCCATAACAAAAGAAATTGAACAGGTCATCAAAAAATTCCCAACAAAAAAAAGTCCTGGCCCAGACGGTTTCCCCGGAGAATTCTACAAAACATTCAGAGAAGAA
>NW_006926145.1:0-2844 GCF_000298275.1 Orycteropus afer afer | reverse complement strand
GCCATTCCATTACTAGGTATATATCCTAAAGAAGTGAGAGCCAGGACAAGAACAGACATATGCATACCCATGTTCATCGCAGCACTATTTACAATAGCCAAAAGATGGAAACAACATAGGTGCCCATCAACTAAGGAATGGATAATCAAACTATGGTACATACACACAATGAAATACTATGCAACCCTAAAGAATAATGTATAATCTGCAAAACACCTCATTACATGGATGAGCTTGGGGGACATTTTGCTGAGTAAAATAAGTCAATCACAGAAGGACAAATATTGTATTAGTCCATTATTGTAAAAAGTCAAGGAACAGTTTATATATGGAAGAAAATTTTCTTTGTTGGTTGCCAGGGATGGGAGGGGAGGGGAGGGAACACTGTTAGATAGGTAAAGACAAGTATTGATTTGGGTGAAGAGAAGGGTAATGTACCTAATGTGAGTGATCAACGTGGTGACATTGAGGAAGAGGAAGACATAGAGAGGTGCATGGGAGGTACAGACAACAAAGATAAAAAAATAATAATCTTTGCAACTTTTCTGTATGTGTATTTTTTTAAAAAAATTAAAGCCATAGAAAGACACAAGCCTCAATGATTAACTTAGAGAACAAAGACCAGCATCATTGACTGAAAAGAGGGAAGGAATGCACCCAATGAGATGAAGGAGCAGACAGAGGCCAGCTCTGGGAGGACCTGGCCAGCCTAGGTGTGAATCCTAGTTTTACCATATACCAGCTGGGTGATCTTGAGTAAGTTATTCAAGTTCTCTTTGAGCCTCAATTTTCCTATCTGTAAAATGGAACCAATAATAATGCTTCCTGATGGCTTTTAGTTTGAGGTGGATATTAGCATTCTTGTGCATGTATTTGGTGAACATATGCACATGTGTTTGTTGAATATTTACCTAGAAATTGCTGATTCATAAGGCATCCCAATGTTCAACTGTAGTAGATACTGCCAAAGAGTGTTCCAAAGTGGTTATACCATTGAAACTTTGTGTGTGTGTGTGTATGTATAAGATAAAATACTACTCTTTACCATCCACTCCATAGATAGAATGTTGCACAAAAGAAACCAACACAAAAGAGTGCATGTTCTGGGACTCCATGTGTATAAAGTTCAAAGGTCAACTGTCTAAGGTGAACTATTAGTCTCGCCCCATCAGGAGCAAAGAAGAGTAAAAAAAATCAAAGACACAAGGAAACTATTTATCCAAAGGACTAATGGAGCACATGAACCACAGCCTCCACGACCCTGAGACTGAAAGAACTAGATGGTGCCCAGCTACCATTGTTAACCACTCTGAAAGGGATTACAATAGGAAGTCCTAAGTAAAGTGAGAGAAAAATGTAGAACAAAACCCAAAATCAAAAAAAAAAAAAAAAAGACTAGCCTTATTGATCTGATAGAGACTGGTGGAATCCTGAGACTATCTATGGTCCTTAGATACCCTTCAAGCCTGGAACTGAACTCATTCTCATTGCTGAACTTTCAGCCAAATAATAGGCCTATAAAGTGAATGATAATACCATGAAGGCAGACACTCTTTAGAACAATCAGCCAAAGGAGATCAAAGGGCACCATTTGCCCAAGGTTAAAGCTAAGAAGGTAGGAAGGGATAGGAAAGAAGTATGAAAAGGAAATGGTAAACACAGGGAGGAAGTGAGAAGTGCAAAGTGGTTGTTAACACTGTGGGGATTACAGTCAATGTCACAAAACAAAATATGTATGAATTGTTGATTGGAAAACCAATTTGCTCGGCAAACTTTCATCCAAATTGCAATAAAATGAAATTAAAATGAGAGCAGATTATACACAGAGGGGAAAAAAAAAAAAGCTCAAAGGCAGGTTTACTCTTTGGCGGAGAGCTAGTGGTGCCTAAGGCATTTGACTGCTAACCAGAATGTTGGCGGTTCAAACTCACCAGCAACTCCTTGGAAGGAATGTTGGGCAATCTACTTTCGTAGTGATACAGCCTCGGAAACCCAAGGAGGGGTCACTATGAGTCGGGTTCAACTCAACGGCAGTAGGTTTGGTTTTCTTTTTGGTTTGGTGACTGGTATGAGCACAAGGGGGAACCCAGGGGTCTAGGAATGTTCTGTTTCTTAATCTAGAGGTGCTATAAGGGTATGCTCAGTGTGTGAAAATTCACCAAAATATGATTTTATGATCTATGAATTGTCTTAAATATATGTTACACCTTATGAATAGTTTGTATTTTTAAAAGTTTCTCTTTGGAGGACTTTAAGAAGAGTGACATTTTAAAAAGATGATTCTGGTTGCTATGTGGAGAATGGGTGGGTGTCTTGATTTCCTACAGCTACTATAACAAATTACCACAAACTTGATGACTTAAAACAGCACGTATTTACTTTTTCTCAATTCTAGAGGCTAGAAGTCCAAATCAGTTTCATTGGGTTGAAATTAAGGTGTGGGCAGGGCTGCACTCCCTCTAGAGGCTTTAGGGAGAATCTGTTCCTTGTGTCTTCCAGTTGCTGGCATTCATTGGCTTTTGGCCACATCACTCCAGTCTTCAACACAAGCATCGTCAAATATCTCTCTGCTCCTTCTTCACATTGCCTTCTCCTTTGTGTGTGTATGTGTCAAATCTCTTTTTGCCTCTCTCTTATAAGGACATTTAGGGCCCATCTAGATAGTTCAGGATAATATCCCCATCTCAAAATCCTCAACTTAATCACATCTGCAAAGTCATTGCCATATAAAGTAACACTGACAGGTTCAAGGATGTTGTTGTTGTTGTTAAGTGCCGTCGAGTCGTTTCCGACTCATAGCGACCCCATGCACAGCAGAACGAAACACTGCCCGATCCCGCACCA
>NW_006926144.1:7401-9240 GCF_000298275.1 Orycteropus afer afer | reverse complement strand
AACAATACATGGCATAAATAGGGTATCAGGTATAACCCAAAATGCACAAACAGCAGAAGAGAAACTAGATGAATGGGACCTTCTAAAAATTAAATTGTTATGTGCTTCCAAAGACTTCTCCAAAAGAGTCAAAAGAGATCCTACAGATTGGGAAAAAATATTTAGCAATGATATACCTGACAAAGGACTTATCTCTAGAATTTATGGAAAACTCCAACAACTTGATAACAAAAAGACAAATAATCCAATTTAAAAAATGGGTAGAAGACATGAATAGGCAGTTCACCAAGGACGATATTCAGGCAGCCAAGAAACATGAAAAAATGCTCACAATCATTAGCCATCAGAGAGATCCAAATCAAAACAACCATGAGATACTGTCTTGCTCCAACACTCGTAGCAAAGTTCAACAAGACACAAAATAAGAAATACTGAAAAGAATGTGGGACTGTAAAATGGTCCAACCACTGTGGAAACAGTATGGCGACTCCTTAAAAAATTGGAAATAGAAATACCTTTGGACCCAGCCATGTCATTACTAGGTATATATCCTTAAGTGAGAGTCCTGATAAGAACAGACATATGCACACCCATGTTCATTGCAGCACTATTTACAATAGCCAAAAGATGAAAACAACCTAGATGTCCATCAACTGACAAATGGATAACCAAACTTTGGTACATGCACAAAATGGAATACTATGCAACCCTGGAAGAATAACCTAGAATCTGCAAAACACCACATAACTTGGATGAACTTGGAGGACCTATGCTGAGTGAAATAAGTCAATCACATAAGGACAAATATTGTATTAGTCCGTTATTGTAAAAATCAAGGAAAGGTTTATCTATGGAGAGAGATTTTCTTTGTTGGTTACCAGGGGTAGGAGGGGAGCAGAGGGAAGACTGTTAGATAGGTAGAGATAAGTATTGAGTTAGGTGAAGAGAAGTGCAATGTACCAAATGTGAGTGATCAACACAGTGGCAATGATGAAGAGGAAGACATAGAGAGGTACATGGGAGGTACAGACAACAAAGATGAACCCTTTTGCACATAGAGTACTGTGTTGTCAGTGAAGGCAACTTGGGTATATGGGTCGATAGATGTGTAGACAGGCTGAACTAGTAGGTGTGTCTATGAAGTGGGGAGCATACCCAAGACCGTGTATAGGGTTGGCAGACAGTGGTCCTATAAGTGTATTTGTATGATCTGAATTCCCAGGTGTATAGTAGTGCCGACAAGAGGCAAGGTTGTAGTCACTTCTTGGTTACAGCCAGCTACCCGGAGGGACTGAGTACTTGAACTGTGGGCTCGGGACCATAGTCACAGGGGACATCAAGCTCAATTAGCATAACATACTACACAAAACATTGTTCCATCTCCTGCTTTGGTGAGTAGTGACTAGGATCCTAAAAGCTTGCAAGCTGCCATCTAGCTGCAACAATGGGTCTCTCCTTGTCCAGCACAAAGAAAAATGAAGAAAACCAAAATTCATGGAAACAATTAGTCCTAGTGACTAATACACCATCTGATCTGCAGCCTATATGACTATGAGAGCAGAAAAACTAGGTGGTGCCCGGCTACCACTGAAATCCACTTGGAAGGGGATCTATGTAGCAGATCCTTGATAGAGAGTGAGAACAATGTGGAACAAAACTCAAAATCATTTAGAGAAAACAAAAGGGGGGGGGCAGGTTTGTTGGTCCAATAGAGGCTGGTGGAACCACTGAGACTATGGACCCTAGCTGCCCTTCAGGTCTGGAATTGAACCCACACCTGTGGTTTCCAGCCAAATAGAAGACAGGCATATGAGTTGAACATTTACCTGAGGTAGATGC
>NW_006926144.1:1648-5896 GCF_000298275.1 Orycteropus afer afer | reverse complement strand
AACAGCCAACATTATTCTCAATGGAGAGAGACTGAAACTATTTCCCTGATGAACAGGAACCAGACTATAATGCCCTCTATATCTGCTTCTATTCAACATTGTATTAGAAGTCCTAGCCAAGGCAATAAAGTGAGAAAGGTAAAGCAAAGGCATCCAAAGTAAAACTATCCCTATTTGCTGATGGTATGATCCTATATATAGAAAACCCAAGAGATTCAGCAAAAAATTACTGGAACTTATTGAGAGATTTAGCATACTGGCAGGATATAGGATCAACATATAAAAGTCATTTGGATTCCTCTACACCAGCAAAGAGATTGCTGAAAAGGAAATAAGGAAATCAATACCATTTATAATAGCTACCAAATAAAATAATTGGGAAGAAATCTCACTAGGGACACAAAAGACCTATACAAAGAAAACTACAAAACACTACTTCAAGAAGCCATAAGAGATCTACATAAATGGAAGAACATACCATGCTTGTGGATAGGGAGATTGAATATTGTGAAAATGTCAATACTACCCAAAGCAATCTATATATTTCATGCAATCCCAATCCAGATCCCATGAACATTCTCTAAGGATATGGAGAAAACAATCACTAATTTTATATGGAAAGGAAAGAGACCTCAGATAAGCAAAGCACTATTGAAGAAGAAGAATAAAATAGGAGGTCTCACATTCCCAGATCTCAAAATCTACTATACAGCCACAGTAGTCAAAACAGCCTGGTATTGGTACAATGACAGACAAATAGACCAGTGGAACAGAATTGAGAACGAAGAAATAGATCCATTGATTTATGGTCAGCTGATTTTTTACAAAGGGCTGAAATCGATTAAATGGGAAAGAGATTACCTCTTTTACAAATGGTGCTCACAAAACTAGATATCCATTTGCAGAAAAAGGAAACAAGATCTGTACCTCACACTATACACAAAAACTAATTCCAAATGGATCAAAGACTTAAATGTGAAACCTAAAACTATAAAGTTTCTCAAGGAAAAACTAAGGGCAAATTTAGGGGCCCTAATTCATTGCACAAATAGACTATCAAGCATAACTCAAAATGCACAAACAGCATAAGATAAAATAGATGGGTGATACCTTCTAGAAATTAAATTTTTATATGCTTCAAAAGACTTCTCCAAAAGAGTAAAAGGAGAACCTACAGAGTGGAAAAAAGTATTCAGCAATGACGTATCTGACAAAGGACTTATCTCTAAAATCTATAGAAAACACCAACACCTCAACAACAAAAAGACAAACAATCCAATTAAAAAATGGGAAGAACACATTAAAAGACACTTCACCAAAGAGGATATTCAGGCAGCCAACAAACACATGAAGAAATATACACGATCATTAGCTATTAGAGAGATGCAACTCAAAACAACAATGAGATACGATCTCACTCCAGAACTAATAGCAAAGTTCAACAAGACAGAAAATAACAAATGCTGGTGAGGATGTGGAGAGATTGGGATTCTCATACACTTCTGATGGGACCGTAAAATGATATAACCACTGTGGAAAGCAGTATGGTGATTCCTTAAAAAGTTGGAATTAGAAATACCATTGTGGCATATGGAATGGCATTTCCTTAGAAAACTGAAAATAGAAATACCATTTGACCCAGCAATTCTATTACTAGGAGTATATCCTAAAGAGGTGAGAGACAGCACAAGAACAGACATATGTACACCTATGTTTATCGTAGCACAATTCACTATAGCAAAGAGATGGAAACAATTTAAATGCCCATAAATGGATGAGTGGATAATTAAATTATGGTATATGCCCACAGTGTAATACTGTTGCGGTTGTTATGTGCTGTTGAGTCGGACCCAACTCATAGAGACCCCTCCTTGGGTTTCTGAGGCAGTATCACTATGGAAGTAGACTGCCCCATCTTCCTTCCCAGGAGTGGCTGGTGGGTTTGAACCGCCATCCTTCTGGTTAGCAGTCAAGTGCCTTAGGCACTACACTACCAGAGCTCCCCAATGGAATACTATGCTACATTAAAGAACAATGAGGGATATGCTAATCATCTCACAACGTGGATGAGCCTGGAGTACATTATGCTGAGTGAAATAAGTCAATCGCAGAAAGACAAGTACTGTATGAGCCCATTACTGTAAAAAGACAAAGAAGGGTTTGCTTGCGAAAGGGGACTTACATTGTAGGTTACTGTAGTGGGGAGGGAAGTGGGGAGGTTAACATCAGGCTAGTTGGGGCCCACACGCTGATGTGTGTAAGGGGAGGGATATATGGAAATGGCCTGTAACCACCATGATAACATTAGGAAATTGGAGAACACTGAACTGTGCACATAAGAGATAGACGACAGATGCTAATACCAACAAATGTGTCCACAATACTGCATAGCCATTAACATCAAACACCAGGCTAGAGATAAACACATAAACACCTGAGAGGATCATATGGGGGTCAGCGAACAAGAGTATACTCTAGACCAAGGATAGATTCAGCGCAGGCTAATCTTGCACAGATACCAGTGATACAGAGTACCTGAAATCCTTACAAAAACAATAGAAGACAGACACAGAGCAATCCCTCACTATGGGACCCAGACACTATGGGAGAGATCCAATGGATCTACTATCTCAAGACCATAGTACTGGGGGACACAACACTCAATTGGCACAACAAAATACATAAAAGCCTTGTTCCATATACTACATTGGTGGGTAGTGACTGGGGTCTTAAAAGCTTTCAAGTGGCCATCTAAGATGCAGCTAATGATCTCCTAGTGTCTGAAGAGAAGAAGAGTGGAAAAAAAAAAAAGGGCATTTGGAAGCAATCAGCCCTAGGACACGATGGCCCTTGATACCAGAAGAACTAGATGGTGCCCAGCTACCAATGCCAACCACTTCGGAAAGGATCAAATCTGGAGATCCTGGATAGAGTGGGAGGGAAAATGTGGAACAAAATCCAAAAACTCAATGATGAAGAGAATTACTGGTCAGATGGAGTCTAGTGAGACCCCAAATACTATGGCCCTGGAATACATTCTGGGCCTGGAATAAAACTCACTCCCAGGGTCTGGGTCTCAGCCCAATAGTTAACAAGATGTACATGAAGATCAACCCAGGATGATGCACTCACATACTGTATGGAGATACATCCCTTGGAGCAATAGACCACTAGGCACCAGAGGGACAACATTCACACAGAGGTAATGCAGGACAAACAGGAGTGCATAACTATGAGGGGTACAGGTGGAGGGTTACTGCGCAGGGAGGGGAGAAGACTGGGTTATGGTTGGGCATGGTAAATGGGAGTGAAACTAAATGTACACATAACATTGAATGTAAAACAAACTCTTAAAATAAATAAAAAAGAAACAAAGAAATACCATTTGATCCAGCAATCCTGTTACTAGGTATATATCCTAAGGAAGTGAGAGCCAGAGCAAAGAACAGACATATGAATACCCATGTTCATTGCAACACTATTTACAATAGCAAAAAGATGGTGCCCATCAACAGAAAAATGGATAAGCAAACTGTGGTACATACATACAATGGAATATTATGCAACACTAAAGAATAATGTAGAATCTGCAAAACACCACATAACATGGATAAACTTGGAGGACATTATGCTGAGTGAAATAATCACAGGACAAATACTGTATTAGTTCATTATTGTAAAAAGTCATGGAAAGGTTTATATATGGAAAGAAACTTTTTTTGTTGGTTCCCAGAGGTGGGAGGGGATGGGAGGAAACACTGCAAAAATAAAATAAAAATAAAGTGAAAAAGAAAAAAAAAAATGAGTCAGGTGCTCAAGCAGTCCAATGTAGGATTAGTAAACCCTTAAGGGGTTTATATACTCTGTAGATAGACTTCTAGGCATTTATGTACAAATTTGTAGATACACACACAAATGGTTTAGGGATTAAAGATTATCTCAGGCCAGTAGTTTCAGGGGTTCATCCGATCTTCATGGTCCAGGAAGTTAAGTCCATGAGAATTTGAAATTCCATTCTGCATTTTCCTCCCTTTTAGGGACACAATTCAATGCATGAAACAATTATGAAAAACTCCATGCTAATAAAATATAAAACATAGTTATTATGGATTTTTTTCTAAAAAAAAATAACTGAAAAGCTACAAAATAATAGAAAATTTGAATATACAATAAATAATTTGAGTCACTACTTAAAAATTTACTCCTAAAAGAAATATCAGGCCAAATTGTTTTACCAATGTCATCTGG
>NW_006926144.1:0-973 GCF_000298275.1 Orycteropus afer afer | reverse complement strand
AACAAGATGAATGTGTGGAAGGAATAAAGGAAGTAAAGAAACAAGAAGGGGAGGAAAAGAGAGAGGCAGAGAGGAAGGAAAACAGGCACATTATACAGATTACTAAGAAAGGACTTATAGTCACAGAGAATATAGAAAACTCAAGAGAATTTAACTCTATAGGAAAATTATTAGAAGTAATAAAAGAGATGTAGGACATAATATCAATAAACAAAAATCCATCGTATTTTTTATGTATATCAGCAAGAAAGAGTAAATAAACATACTTTAAAAAGAAAAACACCATTTAAAATATCAACAACAAAATAAGGTGGCTAGGAAGATCAAAGACTACAGCCCTCAGTATGGATTACATCTCAACATAAAGAAAATACAGATTCTCACAGCTGGAACAATGAGCAATGTCATGATCATCAGAAAACATTGAGGTTGTCAAGGATCTCATTTTGCTTCGTCCCACAATCAATACCCATGAAAGCACCATTCAAGAAATCAAACAGCATATTACATCGGGCAGATCTGATGCAGAAGATCTCTTTAAAGTGTTAAAAAGCAGAGTCACTTTGAGGACTAATGTGTGCCTAACTTAAACTATGGTATTTTTATTTGCTTCAAATGCGTGCAAAAGCTAGACAATGAATAAGGAAGGCCTAAAAAGAACTAATACATATGAATTATGCTGTTGACAAAATTTATTGAATGTACCATTGATTGTCAAAAGAATGGAATCAGTCTTAGGAGAAGTATAACCAGAATGCTTTTAGAAGTAAGGATGGTGAGACTTCATCTCACGTATTTTGGACAGAAGGCATCAATCCCTGGAGAAGGACATAATAATAAATGCAGTGCAGTAAATTGCTTAATATAGCCCTTCTAGCCATCATCCTCCATTTTGTGATGTACTGTGTAAATCCTAGCCTCTATGCCTGTTTAGGGTGGGATGTATCTTGAGTCCCACCTTGCCAGCGGGTGT
>NW_006926143.1:9483-9986 GCF_000298275.1 Orycteropus afer afer | reverse complement strand
AGGATTCCATCCTTTTCTATGTTTTGGAATAGTTTGAGTAGGATTGGTATCATTTCTTCTATGAATGTTTTGTAGAATTCTCTGGTAAAAACGTCTGGGCCAGGACTTTTTTTAGTTGATAACTTTTGATGACCTGTTCAATTTCTTCTTTTGTGATGGGCCTGTTCAACTTTTTCCACATCATCTGTGTTAGTTTAGGTAAATGGTGTGTTTCTAGAAATTTCTTTCTATTTCTTCCAGATTTTCAAATTTGTTGGAGTACAGTTCTTCATAGTATCCAGATATTATCCTTTTTGTTTCAGTTGTTTCTATTGTGATGGCACCCATTTTGTTTCTTAGTCGTGTTATTTGTATTCTCTCCCTCTTTTCCTTTGTTATATTTGCCAGTGGTTTGTCAATTTTATTGATCTTTTCAAAAACCAACCTCTGGTCTTGTTAATTTTTTCTATAGCCCTTCTATTTTCTGTTTCATTGATTTCTGCTCGAATCTTGATTATTTCCTT
>NW_006926143.1:8825-9383 GCF_000298275.1 Orycteropus afer afer | reverse complement strand
TCAGCAAATAGGGATAGTTTGACTTTTTCCTTACCAATTTGGATGCCTTTGATTTCTCTTTCTTGCCTTATGGCCCTGGCTAGGACTTCCAGTATCCTTTTCTGTCCCTGTTCTCAAGAAGAATGGTTTCCATCTCTCTCCATTGAGAATAATGTTGGCTGTTGGTTTTGCATAAATGCCCTTTATTATGTTGAGGAATGTCCCTTCTATTTCTATTTTGCTGAGAGTTTTGATTAGGAATGGGTGTTGGATTGTATCAAATGCCTTTTCTGCATCAATTGATATGATCATGTGATTCTTCTCCTTTGTTTTATTTACATGGTGGATGACGTTGATTCTTTTTCTAATGTTGAGCCATCCCTGCATATCTGATATGAACCCCACTTTGTCATGATGAATGATTTTCTTCATATGTTGTTGGAGTCTATTGGCTAGGATATTGTTGAAGATCTTTGCATCTATATTCATGAGGGACATTGGTCTGTAGTTTTCCTTTTGAATGATGTCTTTGCCTGGTTTTGGTATTAAGGTTATGCTTGCTTCATAAAATGAGTTAGG
>NW_006926143.1:0-6837 GCF_000298275.1 Orycteropus afer afer | reverse complement strand
ATCAGAGCTTATTCTTACTGGCTGTCCTTTGTAGGTAACTTTTTGTTTTTCCCGTGCTGCTCTCAGGATTCTGTCTTTGTCTTTGGTTTTGATGAATTTGATGATGATGTGCTTGGTAATTTTCTTTTGGGGTCTATCCTGTTTGGGGTTTGTTGGACTTCCTGAATAGATATATTCTCATCTTTCATCATATCAGGGAAGTTCACCTCCAGCAAATCTTGGACAATTTTATCAGTGGTTTTGTTTTTCTCTTCCTGGTCTGGAATTCCAATGACATGTAAATTACTCCTTTTGATAGTATCCCACATGGACCTTAGGCTTTCTTCATTTTGTTTTGATTTTTTTTCTGATTGATCCTTTCCAAAGAAGTATTCAGATATTTGTCTTCAATCTCATTAATTCTGTCTTCCATCGCATTAATTCTACTCCTTTGTTCTTCCAATGTGTTATCTATTTCTGACAATTTAGTATTAATCTTCTGGATTTCTGTCTGTAGATTTAGAATTATTTCTAATTTTTCATTTATTTTGTCATTTTGTTCTTGTATTTTCTTCCAAAATTCTTCTAGGGTTTTTTTCTGTGTTTTCTTTGGTCTGTCTTTGAATCCTTTGAAAATACCTAAATATAATTCTTTTGAATTCCTTATCAGAGAGTTCCAATGCTGCTTCTTCCTCAGGGATGTGTTCTGGATCTGTGTCCTGCTCCCTTGTTTCTACCAGTTTATCCTACTTCTTTGTGAGGAGTTTGATGGTCTGTTGTCTCCGAAGCATCCTGGTGTTGTTGTAGTCAGATCTCTGTTAACTGTTTGTGAAGAGCAGCCAAGAGTTATTCAGCCTCTTCTTGGTGGTTTTTTTTTTTATCTTTGGCCCATTGGTGGAGAAGGAGGTAGGGGCTCTCACTCTGTAATTGAAGTTGGAGGAGGTGTGGGTGTAGTTGTGTCTTATGGAGACTGTTGTTGTCTCCCACTTAGTTAGACACAAATTACAATTGTTAACCAGAAGGTTGGTGGTTCAAACCTACCAGCCACTCCTCGGAAGGAAGATTGGGCAATCTACTTCTGTAGTGATACAGGCTTGGGAACCCAAGGAGAGGCTGCTATGAGTCAGATCTGACTAGATCATATAGATATAGATATAGTTATCCCTCTATCTATCTATCTATCTATCTAATATATCTATCTATCTATCTATAGAGAGATATTTCAATGAAATGGTTCATGCAATTGTGGAGGCTGACAAGTCCTAAATCTTTGGGTCAGGTGTCAGACTGGAGGCTTCTCCTGGCTCATTTGTTTTCAGGAGCTGATAAAGTCAAAATTGGCAGGTCAGACAGCATTCTGTTGGCTTACAAGGCTATGGGAGCTGGTGAATCCCAATATTTGCAGGTCAGAGGGTAGGCTGTTGGCTCACTTTCCAAGAACCAGAGGTCAGAGAGTGATGAGCTGGATACAGGATCAAGAGAGAGTGAGATTTGCCAGAACAACAATATACATTGGGTTGGATGTAAGGCACACTCCCAAGGAAACTGGCTTTCAACTGATTGACTTCCAGCTTATATGCTTTTCAACTGATGAGCTACTCAGATCACAAAATAGAGGATGACTACATTATGTTACATTATAGAAGAGCAATCAGTCCAATACCTGCCAAACCACTGAGAATCATAACTTAGCCAAGGTAACACATAACTTTAGCCATTGCAGTCTACCAGTTATCAACTTGTCACCTGTACACATCTCCTTAAAGCATACATAATTTCTATATAGAGAAAGTTATAAAGTCATACTTGTGCCTAATATGATATATGTAACATGTACCACTAGAAATGCACTAGCCCCATTTACATGTTATATTTTATAAGTAATGGGATAAGAGAGGGAAGAAAAAAAAATATTAGCTGTATATTTATATGTATACACACACACACACATGCAATAAAAACTAGGAAGAAATATTCATCATAATTACAGTACTCATTTCTGCGGCTGGTCATATGGTTGTAGCAGTTATTTAGAACTATTTTCTTCCACCACCCACTCTATATTGCCTTTGTCCTCAGCAAGTACCTTAGCTCGTCATGGTTCTTTGCCTAGTGAGGTAACCCAAACCTTTATTGCTGAAGGGCCCAAGCCATTTGTACTCATGTTGGAATTGTGTTGCTATAGCTTTCCATTGACTTTAATTGCAAGATGTGATAGTACTGAGACATCCTAAGGGATCTCCTGTATTCCAGACATACTCTTATTTACTTCCATTATCTAATATCAATCTGATTTTCCCTTGGTAATCAAGATTAATCACATCAGCTAGTATGGTAACTCTTTTTTGCCTGTTGATCAAGAGGCATGAGGAGCCCTCAGGGCATTTTTAACTTCAGTTCAGTGGAATCAGTCTTGTGTCTCTTGGTGGGAGCATTCCTCCCTTTGGAACTAAGACCTCTAAACCTGCAGAGCATAAGTTTGTGGTGAAAGGAAGCAAGAATTTTGTGAGTGGGTTTCTAGGGGAAATAGTGAGTGATGCCATGCCTTTTTCCACACTTTTGTTCACAGATCTATAAATCCTGAGTATGGAAGACATAGCACCATATATTGGATGCTAATTTAGAGCATACACAGTCTCTTGGAGACCATTGCCCCAACTCTGCCAGATATTGCCACCTGTGTGGCACCATAATTGTGTCTTTCAAAGGCCATTCCATTGTTTCATTAAGCCATCTTCTTCAAGATGGTGGAGAACATGGTTAAAGAAGTGAATTCCATGATTATGGTCCCATACCATACTTTGTTTGCTGTGGAGTGAGTCCTTTGATCTGAGGCAATTCTGTGTGGTATACCATGATTGTGGATAAGGCATTCTGTGAGTCCACAATGGTAGTTTTGGGAGAGATTTGCATGCAGGGAAGGCAAATCTGTTTCCAGAGTATATGTCTATCCCATTAAGAACAAAATACTGCTCTTTCCATGATTGAAGTGGTCCAGTGTAATCAACCTGTCTGTCACCAGCTTGCTGGCTGATTATCCTGAGGAATGGTTCCATATCACAGGCTTGATGGCAGTCTCTGCTGTTGGCATGTTGGGCACTCAGCAGTGGATGTAGCCAGGTTGGCCTTAGTGAGTAGACGTCCATGGTGCTGAGATCATGCATGACTTCCGTCCCTGCCACCATGGTTTTTTAGCCCATTGGGCAATGACAGAGGTGGCTGGGAAAGGAAGCTGACTTACCCACAGAATGTGCCATCCTATTCACGTGGTTGTTAAAATCCTCCTCTGCCAAGCTCACCCTTTGGTGAGGATTCAAATGAGACACAAATATCATCACTTTGTTGGCCCATTTAGAGACATCTATTTATATACCTCTTCCCCATAACACTTTGTAACCAGTTTTCCAATTATGTTACTTCCAAGACCCTGACCATGCAGTCAAAGCATTGGCCACAGCCCATGAAACTGGTATATAATTGCACATCTGGCCATCTTTTATTCTAAACAGAATGAGCAACCAGGTACACTACTTTAAAATTCTGCTCCCTGGGAGGATTTCCCTTTATTACTGTCCTTCAGTGAGAGCCACAGTGCAACTACTGTCCACATCCAAGTGTTGCTTGCATATTTCACAGAACCATCTATAAACCAGGCATGAGTTTTCCCTTCCTCCATCAGAAACTCCTCATGAGGCTATAGGTACAGTCTGGGAGAAGGAAGATACTGTAACAGGAGTAGAGGCCATTTGGGCCACTTTTTCATGTAACTTACTTGTGTCTTCAGGTCCTTTATATGAATGATATCATGTATATCACTTCCATTTAATGATAGAGTGCTGCTGTGCACTTCTGAATTTATGACTCTGTGGGCCAGACAACACCCAGTTCATGATGGGCAGCTCAGACGGTATAGTGATTTTGTGGCCCATGATTAAACATTCAGTATGTACAAAGACCCAGGAAAAAGCCAAAAGCTGTTTCTCAAAAGGAGGGTAGTTATTTTTGGAAGATGACAGGGCTTTGCTACAAAAGTCTACGGCTCTACACTATGATTCACAGATATGGCCCTGCTAAAGACTCCAAACAACATTTCTATCTATCATTGACAATTCAGGTACCTTTGGATCAGTCAGGTTATATAACCCAAGTGGTAGAGTGGCTTGCATGGCAGCCTGAAACTATTGCCAAGCTTTCTCTTGTTCTGGGTCCCACTTAAAACTAGCAGCTTTTCGAGTACTTGTTAAATGGTCTGGAGTAGTATTCTGAAATGAAGGATATGTTGTCTCCAAAATCCAAAGAGGCCCAGCAGCATGCAGTGTACCTCCTTTTTAGATGTAGGAAGGGCCATTGTGGTCGTTAAGTTTGTGTGTCAACATGGCTGGGCCTGGTTGAGTGGCTGGGCAGCTGAATGTAGTTATTCCCCATGGTGAGACTGGTAATTAGCTCCATGGTGGAATCTATTGGTATGTGGTCTGCTTCCCATATATAAGAAGCAGCTTTGGGAATGGTCTCTAGCTTATGGAACACTTGAACCCTGCATGTAGCCATGTCATTGTTCAGCAGTCTGCCATGCTCTGCTGACCTTGGGGCTGTCAATGGACTGCCATGTGATTTGGTAACATTGGGACTGTGCCTTTTTACTTGTCAACCTTGGGCTTGTCAGTCTCAGCAGCCAGCAGCTTTCTGAGTGAAGAAAAGCCTCTAGCTCCAGTGGGCCAGGAGCAGGAGGCAGAGCTGAAGCCCAAGGTTGAGGGACTTTCACACAGCCCCTAGAGCTTGGCACTTTGAACTTGGACTTAAAGCCTCCAAACTGTAAGAGAATAAATTCCTGTTTGTTCAAGCATCACATTGTGGTATATTCCTGTCAGAGCAGCACTAGGTAACCAGAATGGCCATATATAACAACTGATCCTTCATTTTAGAAGAAATATCTTAACATGCCCTATGTCACTGGACTCTTAGAAATTTCACTGAGGTAGAAGTTGCCTGAAATTTTGTCAGTTTAATTTCCCACCTTGTACCATGCAAATATCTTACCAATGAGATTACAGTCCTTGATAGTTCTTCCTTATTAGTTCCAGTCAGTGTAATGTCATCAGTGTAATGGATGAGTGTGATGTCTTGTGGAAGGGAAAAGTGATCAGGGTCCCTACAGAGTAAATTATGTCATAGGGTTGGAGGGTTAATATACCTTTGAGGTAGAACATAAATGTGCATTACTGGCCTTGCAAGCTGATGGCAAAGTGCCTCTGGTGATCTTTCAAAACCAGTATTGAGAAAAAGCCATTAGCCAGATCCATAGCTGCCTACCAGGTATGTTAATTTGTTGAAGCAATGAAACAAAATATGGAACAGTAGCTGCAATTGGAGTCACTACCAGGATAAGTTTATGGTAGTTCACTCTTATTTTCCAATTCCATTCAGGATGGGTTCAAGGACCCACTGGACCCACTGTGAGACATACTTGAGCTAAGAATCCATTAATAATCTGACCTCCACACACTCTGACTGGTGGGCCACAGTTATGTTTTCGATCTCCTGGAATTAGTGTCAGTTCAGAGCCAGTATCCACTTATCCCCCCAAAGTTTGATTATTTCTTTATCCTGAATGAAAAGTTACTCTCATAAAAGATCATGGATCCCTTTGAGGAATGCTGAGAAAAAAGGTAACAGTATAAACTTTTTACCTTCTTGTGGGGTATTTCTTCAAGGGGACTCAGCCCCCCCTTCATTCAAGGCATTGTGGATCTGTTAACTGGTCAAGTCTGGGATTGATTAAGGGGCCATGACTCTCTGTTGTGGTGATACAAGTTAGATTGCCATTCATTTGACCTAGAATTCTTCTGCTTGTACAGATCAAGTAAATATTTAGTAGATTTTCCATCTGTTTCACACCTAGGACCACCATGATTTAGTAGCCAACATCTTAAGTCTATATGAGTCAGAGTATTCTGATTACTGCTTTGACTCTGTTTTCCATTATGGTAACCATGCCCATCTTGTCTTTTTCATTTATGTGCTACCACTTGAACCCTACTACCACAGAGTCCTATCAAGTCCGTTGTAGTTAGTTATTTTAATTCAGTTAGAGAAGTTCTCACTGTCAAATTTGACTTAAGTTGGAATAGCAATCAGCATTCTTCGAGGATGCTGGGGCTCCCTTCACAAATGTATGCCTCCCTATTGTGGTAAAAGGTGTGTCCTTTGGGTATTCCAAGGATAGGTCTGGGAGTCCAAGCTGATAAATCCACTCTAACATGCCAACTTCTCTAAGCCTGTGGATACCTTCTTCTACATTGTACCGAGCCAGATCTGACAGTTCAATCTGATTTAGTGTAGGCCACTGCATAATTCATAGTTTAGTGAAACACCCAAATAAACTATTAGATCCTTTTCTAACCTCTTGAGCTTAAATATTGAGTAAAGACTCTATACTCAATGGGTCCATATAAATTAACTCAGACTGCTCCAACTTTATGTTCCTTGCACCATTATCCCACAGCCTTAATAGCCGTTCTCACACAAATTCCCAAGTTTCTGTTTGTATATATTAGAAAAATCAAGCATTTATTTTGTTTTATGACACATCTCCTCATGGGGAACACTTTGTACTTCACCTCTTGGTACTTGCTGGAACTTAAATATAGTTATAGATATAGAAGCAAAAACGAATGGTGTGGAGGCGGGGCAAGATGGCGGACTAGGCAGAAGGATTGCACAGACCCTCTTCAACAAAGAAAAGGGAAACGAATTAACACAGATACAGAAGATAATCTTGGACCCCTGAGCCTTGAAGGAAAGGATGCAGATTTGGACTAAACCCCATCTAGCAGAAGAATTTGCGTGAAAATACCAAAA
>NW_006926142.1:0-9110 GCF_000298275.1 Orycteropus afer afer | reverse complement strand
AACACTAGTTGCACTTTTTGCCTTTTTTCATAAAAGCATAAATCCTCTTCAAATTTCTTTCAGTTATGGAAAACAGGTACCGTGGTAGTTAGGGTTGTGTGTCAGCTTGGCTGGTCTGTGGTTTTAAGTGGCTGGGAAGCTGGATAGTTATTCCCCATTATGAGATTGTTATCACCTCCATGGTGGAATCTGCTATGATCAGTTAAGTAGCTGCCTTTGGCGTGTGGTCTGCTTCCAGTATATAGGTGAAGTTTTGAGAGAGGTCTCCAGCTTCTGGCACATCTGGATCCTGCATTTGGCTGAGTCTTCATCTCAGTAGTCTGTCATGTCACCTGCTGATCTTGGAATTATTGCTGGACTTGAACTTGTGGTCTGCCAAGTAGCTTGTTGATCTTGGGACTGTGCCATGTTACCTGTCCATCTTGGATTCATCAGCTTCAGCAGCCAGCAGCTACATGAGTCAGAAAAAGCCTTCAGCTTCAGTGGGCCGGGAGCAAAAAGCAGTGAAGAAGCCCAGGGTGGACGGGGCCTGTCCCTAGAGCCAGCACTTTGAATTCAGACTGCTAGCCTCCTAAACTGTAAGAGAATATATATGTGTCTGTTAAAGCCATCCATCTGTGGTGTTTCTGTTATAGCAGCACGAGAGAACCAGAACAGGTACTAACGTAAATCTTTCGTAAAAATGAAGCAGTGTAAAACTGACTTTGGAAAAATGAGGATACCTGTATTTGTAAATTAAAATCTATTCAGTAAACATTTTTTGAGCATCAACTATGTGCAGCTAAAACTATGTATCAACTAAAACTCTGTGGAGTACATCAATGAACAGAAACTGGAAGAAAAAAAAAAAGAAATCACCTGCCTTTCTGGCATTTACATTCTAAAGTAAGAACATTCTAATGTTAGAGAAATAATTACTAATACAAATACACTAGAGTAGTGGAAATGCATTAACTCACATTCATTCATGTTGTTGTTGTTGTTTGCCGTCAAGTCGGCACCGACTCATAGCGACCTCTCCTTGGGTTTCTGAGGCAGTATCACTACGGAAGTAGGATTGTCCAACCTTCCTTCCGAGGAGTGGCTGGTGGGTTTGAACCACCAGCCTTCTGGTGAGCAGTCAAGTGCCTTAGGCACTATGCTACCAGAGCTCCTTCATTCATACTAACCTAAAAAACACAGATTAGGAGTGCAAATGTAGGACACCTCTGTGTGTTTTCAAAGGAGGGAAGGTAGCTTTCCTAATGGAGAGGAATATCACTTGAAAAAATAAATAAATAAAAAGGTCTCTCAATGTATAAAGAGAAGTAGATATTTTTAAAAATCCCCCTTTCTGTATTTTTCTTTTCTTTTCTTCTCTTTTTTTTTTTTTTTTTGCCCAGGAGCTGCCCTATATACTTTTCCACTGTGAAGGCAAATAGATGATACTTCCTGGGGCCTGTAGGCAGCATGTTACTGAACACAGGTGCAGGTGAGAAGGACCATTACTACTAAATCCCTGTTTTCATTTCATTGTTAAAATATAATTTGCATCCAGTCCATAACAGTCCCCTTTAAAGGATTGCACAAAAAAGTTTGCATCCAAAAGTAAAGGAAAACATGTTTTCCCTACCAGTATTTCAAGTTAACTAAAAATAAAACCAATTATCTCCTATCATCAGAAGCAAAGAAGAGTGCAAAAATAAAACAAGGGCATTTGAAAGCAATCAGACCTAGGACACGATGGCCCTTGAGACCAGAAGAACTAGGTGGTACCCAGCTACCAATGACAACCACTCAGGAAAGGAGCAAAACTGGAGATCCAAGATGGAGTGGGAGGAAAAACATGGAAAAAAATTCAAAAACACAATAATGACCAGAATTACTGGTCTGATGGAGTCTGGTGAGACTCCCAATCCTATAGCCCTGGGATACATTCTGGGCCTGGAATAAAACTCACTCCCAGGGGCTGGCTCTCAGCCCAACAGTAAACAAGATGTACATGCAGACCATTCAATACAGGGTGGCACATCTACATACTCTGTGGAAATGCATCCATTGGAGCGATCACCATGGGGCACCAGAGGGGCAACATTCTCAAGAAGAAATGCAGGACACACAAGAGTGCATAACTATGAGGGGCCACAGGGGGAGGGGGTTACTGGGCAGGGAGGGGAGGAGACTGGATTAGGGTTGGGAATGGTAAATGGGGAGTGAAACTAAACATACACATAATGTTGAATGTAAAACAAACTCTGTAAACTTGCACCTAAAGCACAATTTTAAAAATAAATAAATTTTAAAATTAAACCAATTAGACAGTGATTTTTTATTGCTCTTGAAATCCTCATTACACAAAACCTAGGCAGGTGCAAACTTTTCAAAATTGCACTTTCTGTTTTACATATTTTACACACCACATCAACACTTACATTTTAAATCTATGAAAATTCACTTTTTCAATTGCCTCAGACACAATGGCTGCTTCTCCAGTGAGCTATATTAACTCAACAAGATTCAGCTGGCCAACATGATATAACTAACCCAGGGCAAGGCTCCTTCAAGGTGATTATGTGGATTCCAGGGCTTCCAAACAGTTCATTCCAAGCTGATCCCCTGCTGAGAATTTGTATTTTCACCCCAGAAATATTGAATCAGAATCTACATTTTCACAAGATCCCCAGTGGATTCTTTTGGATCTTGTGAAAACGTAGATTCTGATTCAGTATATCTGGAGTGGAAATGCAAATTCTTAGCAGGGAGTTGAGCCTGAATGAAAGAATTTGAAGCCCTGTTTAATTCACACAGATTTCTTCCAAAGCTAGATGCTTATCTTAACTCAAATTATTTTTTATCCTGTAAAGTTGGGAAAGCAATCTTTAGCAAGCAAATATTTCAGATGCTCCAGGAAGTCAAGGGCAGTGCTGGAGTGTCTTTATCTTTTCTTTTTGATGTACTCCAGAAAAGATAAAAGGACAGGAAAAATTCCAAACTCAAACAGCATGAAGCTGTCTGAACTTCAGTAATAATCCTAAAATAGAAAAAAGTGTCTCATTTTATGAGGCACATCTCAATTTCTGACAATTTTCCAGCATCTTCAGGTGAAGCTTGAACCATCCCTTGAGAATGTAAGTATTTAATACTTCATAAACAATTTTGCCTGAAAATCCAAGTAAAAGTCAGTGATGCTTGAAAACACTTTTGAGTTTCTCCTAGGGAGATTATATCAAGGCTGAATGGTTTGGTTTAGAGGCCTTAAGTTGAAATTCATACAATAACAGAAAACTGGTTGGTCATTTAGGTTTAGACTGATGCTAGAGTCTTGATCTCTTAAGATTTTCCAGGAAGCACCAATTTTAGGGCCTTGGTCCTATTTTCTATAGGTTCTTCCTTTCAAAGGGGCTCTGCTGGAGCAATGGTTGAGTTTTGTTGTTGTTGTCATTATTGTTGTTGTTGTTGCTGTGAGGTGTCACTGAGTCATCTCTGATTCATAGCAATCCTACACACAGCAGAATGAAACGCCGCTCGGTCCTGCACCAGATCCATGATCCTTGCTATACTTGAGCCCATCACCGCTGCCACCGTGTCAATCCATCTCATTGAGGGCCTTCACCTCCAGGGGATGGTCCCTTCTGACAACATGACCAAAGTAGGTGAGACAAAGTGTGGCCATTCTTGCTTCCAAGAACCATTCCAGCTAACTTCCTCCAGGACAGTTTTGTTAGTTCTTTTAGCAGTCCATGGAATTTTCAGCATTCTTCACCAGCACCACAACTCAAAAGCATTGATTCTTTGGTCTTCTTTATTCATTGTCCAGTTCTTACATGCATATGAGGCAATTGAAAATCCCAAGGCTTGTGTCAGGTGCACCTTAGTCCTCAAGGAGACATCCTTGCTCTTCAGCACTTGAAAGAGTTCCTTCGTAGCCTATTTGTCCAGTGCTATATGTGGTCTGATGTCCTGACTACTGCTTCCATTGTAGAATCAAGCAATGTGAAGTCTTTGACAACTTCAATCTTTTCTCCATTTATCGTGATGTTGCTTATAGGTCCAGTTGTGAGGATTTTTGTTTTCTTTATGTTGAAGTGTAATCCATACTGCAGACTATATTCTTCAATCTTCATCAGTAAGTGCTTCAAGTCATCCTCACTTTCATCAAGCAAAGTTGTGTTGTCAGCATATCAATCACTGGTTGTTAATAAGTCTTCCTCCAATCCTGATGCCACATTCTTCTTCATATAACCCAGATTCTCAGATTATTTGCTCAGCATAAAGATTGAATAATTATGGTGAAAGGATACAACCCTGATGTACTCCTATCTTGATTTTGAACCATGCAGTGTCCCTTTGTTCTGTTTGAATGACAGCCTCCTTTTTTATGTACAGGTTCCTCATGAGTACAATCAAGTGTTCTGGAATTCCCATTCTTCTCAATGTTATCCACAATTTGTTATGATCCACACAATCAAGTGCTTTTGCATAGTCAATAAAACATAAGTAAACATCTTCCTGGTATTCTTTACTTTCAGCCAAGATCCATCTGATATCACCAATGATATTCCTTGTTCCACGTCCTCTTCTCAATCCAGCTGGCACCTCTGGAAGTTCTCTATCAATATACTGCTGTGACTATTTTTGAATTATCTTCAGTAAGAATATACTTGCATGTGATATTAATGATATTGTTTGATAATTCCCACATTCTGTGGGATCACCTTTCTTTGGAATAGGTACAAATATGGATCTCTTCCAGTCAGTTGGCCAGGTAGCTGTCCTCCAAATCTCTTGGCATAACCGAGTGAGTGCCTCAGTGGGGCATCTGTTTGTTGAAACATCTCAATCAGTATTCCATCAATTCCTGGAGCCTTGTTCTTCGTCAATTCCTTCAGTGCAGTTTCGACTTCTTCCTTCAGTACCATTGGTTCTTGAACATATACCACCTCCTGAAATGGATGAAGATCAGCCAGTTCTTTTTGGTACAGAGCCTCTGTGTATGCCTCTGGGGTGGGGGCTGTCTCCCTCCCCTTATCTGGATCCTGCAGCTTTTGTCTTCCCTGACATTCCCCAATGGTTGACTATTGGGTTGCTAACTGAAAAGTCTGTAGTTGAAACCCACTCAGCAGCTCCAATAAAAAAAGACCTGGCAATCTGCTCCTGTAAAGATTATAACCTAGAAAACCCTGCTCTACTTTGTCACATAGAATCACTAAGAGTTGAAATTGACTCCATGGCACCTAACAATATTTCTTCCAAGTCACTGGAATGCTTCGTGGGGAATGCACATGATGTTTTTTTCTTTAAATAAAGTCTCTGACTTTTCAAGGTGTTCCCTTAAAAAGATCTGCCTACCTTTTTTAAGAACTTAGAAAAAAATAATAATAACCTGGTGGTACAGTGGTTAAAGTGCTTGGCAGTTGGCCAAAAGGTTGGCTGTTCAAACCTACCAGTCGCTCTGCAGGAGAAAGATGTGACACTTGGCTTCCATGAAGATTACCACCTTGAAAACCACATGAGGCAGTTTTACCTCATCCTATATGTGGTTGCCAGGAACTCCAGTGGTGTAGTGCCTAAGACATTTGACTGCCAACTAGGAGACTGGCAGTTCAAACCCACCAGCCACTCCTCGGAAGGAAGGATGGGCAATCTATTTTCATAGTGATACTGCCTCGGAAACTCAAGGAGGGGTTGCTATGAGTCAGATCCGACTTGACAACAGTGTGTTTGGTTTGGTGTTGGTATATGGTTGCCATGAGTCGGAATCAACTTGTCTTCAACCAAAACGGAATCTAAAACCTGTTTTGTGCTTTCTTCCTTCTTTGCATACATTAGAAAAGATGAGTGAGTATAACCAGCATGAATGATACAGACAACCCTATGAGGCACTTGACACTGAGAGTCCAAGTTCTCTGTGCCACAGACAAACCCCAGACTATGTAGGAGTCTTCCCAAGAAAAACAATCACAGTTTGTAATATACCTTGGGGGCAGAGATGGTACATGGTACACTCCCAACTGTCAATAACTGCTCTTGTCCAATGCTTCTATTTTACAGATAAAGAAGTAGGACAGAAGAATTGAACTAGTTCAGTAAATTGAAAACTAAAACCAGAATCCCAATCTCCTGATTTCAAATTCACACTTTTTCCTAAGTTGGATGGTTTCTTCCTACTGCTTTGATATGATATATATGTATACACACATTTTAATTTTATCAAATAAATAGAGTTCTAGAGTGGCTGGGTGGTGCAAAAAGTTAATGTACTTGGCTGCTAACCCAAAGGTTGGAGGTTGGAGTCCACCTAGAAGCACCTCAAAAGGAAGCCTGCCAGTCTTCTTCTGAAAAATCAGCCATTGAAAACCCTGTGGAGCACAGCTCTACTCTGACCCCTGTGGTGCCATCATGAATCAGAAATGACTTCATAGTAACTGTGTTTTTTGGTTGTTTCTTTGTTTGTTTTTACTACAGGCTCTTTAATACACACATGCACTAACTTGCTGTTGTCCAAATGTCTAGCCCATAGGTCGCAGGATGATGACTCTGACGCACTTCTCTACATCAAGAATCACACGCAGTACGTGACTACTTTTGTCACCTTAAATTATCATGTGTATACAGAATCCTTAATTTGATCAATAACTAAAATTATGTACTAGAAATAGATTTGTGAATTATATAACAATATGGAGAAATTAAGTATTTATTACTATTATCTTCTATCTTACCTGAGCCCTTTCATAAAGTTAAGCATTCAAGATAGAATTCATCCACTTCTCAATTTTTGTTTCCTTTCTATAACCTTCTGAGAGTAATTATCAATTTAATTTGTACCAGAGCACTCTTTATTAATTATAGCACTGTAATGTTAGTTATTTCTTGTTTTTACCTCATCCTAGATGTCCCTCTTTCCCCAGGATCTATTAAAATACAAGTTCTCTGTTTTATTATGTTCTTATGTTTTTACTGTTTTATAGGCTTCCTAGCTGGATCACTATTATTTTTCCTATTTATAAAGATGTTTTAAGTGCAACTTATTAGATATGTGAACTTGGACAAATTTAGCAGCTTCTCTGAAAATCAGTTTCCTCATCTGTGAAATGAAAATCAAAATATCAACCTCAAAAATTTGCTTTGAAAATTAACTACTTACTTTTGCCCAATCTTTCATTCTCCAATTTATTTTTAGATTGCAGATAAGTAAAAAATAAATTGGAGAAAGGGAAATTATATGGGAAGACCTACAATAGACCAACATTATGCTATAATTATATAAATATTCTTTATTCACAGAGCTAAAATCCTACTAGTAACTTAGTGTCTTTTCCTACCACAGAGGAACATTGAAGTCCTGTGATCTAGTGTACAAAGAGCAAAAATAACAACTGTTTATCTGTAACTAAGAGGATTAAGAGCAGGGAAACCAATATCTCATAAAAAGTATAAATTTAGATATTAAAAAAGGTGATATTTTATTCTGTATTAATAATGTTGATGATAATAGCTTAAATTCAAAAATCATTTTACAGTTTACACAACACTTTGGTTTACACTATTTTATGAGACTTGAGAAAGAGCCAGTAGAACCAATAATATATGTGAGTGTATGGCATAGGGGTTGGGGAATTAGATGTTTACATAAACCTATCAAAGAAGACCTGGACATTCTCCATATATTCAAAAAACAAAGCATAACTGAAATAAACAGGTGATATAGAAGAGGGACATCTTACAGTTCAATCTTGGAGATATATATATATATATATATTTTTTTTTTTTTTTTAAACTACTGATGTAACTTTAGGAGCTCTGGTGGCCTAGTGCCTAAGGCATTTGACTGCTAACCAGAAGACTGGTGGTTTAAACCCACCAGCCACTCCTCAGAAGGAAGGTTGGGCAATCTACTTCCATAGAGATACTGCTTCAGAAAACCAAGGAGGGGTCGCGATGAGTTGGCATCAACTTGATGGCAATGAGAGTGAGAATGTACTTTTACGTAGAATGAGCTATGAAAAGAAAGAGTTTTTATACATACGTATATGTGAGAGACATCAGTGTGTCATCCAGTAGATTCTGACTCATGGTGACTCCATGTGTTGGAGTGTAAAACTGCTCCATGGGTTTTCTTGGCTGTAATCTTTATGGAAGCAGATAACCAGGCCCTTTATTCTGTAGTGTCGATGGGTGAGTTTGAACCATGGACCTTTAGATTAGTAGTCAATCCCAAACCGTTTGTGCCACCCAAGGACGTAGATACAGATGATAATTGTTAACAGATTATGGAACCATAATAAATGGAAATCCTAGAACATTTAATTGTATTCATGTGGATCCTGTACATAGCCTAAGGAGCAATCATTTTGAGCAGAAAAAGGAGGTACTGTGTGGTTTAAAATCAGAAAAGGTGTATGTCGGGACTGTATCTTTTCACCATCAGGATTTATTCAATCTGTACACTGAGCAAATAATCCAAGAAGCTGTACTATATGAAGAACCAGGCATCAGGACTAAAGGAAGACTCATTAACAACCTGTTGTTGTTGTTGTTGTTATGTGCTGTTAAGTCAGACCCAACTCATAGCGACCCCTCCTTGGGTTGTCGAGGCAGTATCACTACAGAAGTAGATTGCCCAACCTTCCTTCCGAGGAGTGGCTGGTGGGTTTGAACCGCCAGCCTTCTGGTTAGCAGTCAAGTGCCTTAAGCACTGTGCCACCAAAGCTCCCATATGAGAGCAGGGCAATGAATAAAGACTGTAGAAGAACTGATGCCTTTAAATTATGGTGGTTACGAATAATATTGAATATACCAGGATTTGCCAGAAGAACAAACAAGTCTGTCTTGGAAGAAGTACAGCAAGAATGCTCCTTAGAATCCAGGATGATGAGATGTCATCACACATACTTTGGATATGTTATCTGGAGAAACCAGCCTGCAGAAGGCCATCATACTTGGTAAAGAAAAGGATAAGCATAAAAGAGGAAGACCCTCAATGAGATGGATTGACACAGTGGCTGCAATAATGGCCTGAAACATAGCAATGATTGTGAGAGTGGTACAGGGCAGGGCAGTGTTTTGTTCTATTGTACCTAGGGTCTTTATGAGTCAGAACCAACTTGACAACACCTAAAAATATATAT
>NW_006926141.1:8137-9101 GCF_000298275.1 Orycteropus afer afer | reverse complement strand
TATGGGGCAGTTCTGCTACATCTGTGAATACAGCCTTGGAAACCCTATGGGGCAGTTCTGCTACATCTGTGAATACAGCCTTGGAAACCCTATGGAGCAGTTCTACTCTGTCCTATAGTGTTGCTGGGAGTTGGAATTGACTCCACAGAAGGGGGTTTGTTTGTTTGTTTTTAGTTTTAAAATGATTCTATACAGAGTTAAGAAGCTCTGGTGGCACGGTACCTAAGGCATTTAACTGCTAACCAGAAGGTTGGTGGTTCAAATCCACCAGCCAGTCTGCAGAAGGCAGATGGGGCAATCAACTTCTGTAAAGATATACTGCCTTGAAAATGCAATAAGGATCGCTATGAGTAGGAATGGACTTGATGGCAGTGGGTTATACAGAGTTAGTACTTTATTAGCTGATATGAAAGGAGCAAAACATTTTCATTGTTTCATGAAAACAAGAGTGTCATTTTTACACGCAGGTATTTTGTTTTCAAGACATTTATTGTGAGGCCTGGTGTAATTTCTATTAATTGTATAATTGGTGCCCAGATATTGTTGTCCAAAAAATGCTTGTACTGGCAAAAGTAACTGGGGTCTGAACTAAAATTTCCTAACTTAAACTCTAGGAATTCAATTTCTCTTTGCACACCTACTTTGAAAAATTTAAATTCTAGCTTCTTCTTGTCCTGATGATAAGCTATGAGGCAGAAAAGTCCAATTCTAACTGTAATTAAGTTCAGTTGTAGTTTATCAAGAATTTACATGTAAATCAGACTGACCAAATTCAGGCGTCTTGTTTTATTTCCATATAACCTTTGCAAAAAGTACTCTTTAATGTATACTAAACATTCAATACTTAGGATGGCTGAGATTAAAAAAAATTAAGTATAAATAAAATCTATGTTTCTTATGATAAATTCATGTTAGGACTTCATTAAAAATTAAAAATGAAGTGGATATAACACATAGTTATTGA
>NW_006926141.1:5333-6702 GCF_000298275.1 Orycteropus afer afer | reverse complement strand
TATGTATATTAACTGGAAGTATGTCTTTCCTTTTTTCTAACTCTATCCACACACACATAAAAAACAACATCCGATTTCTTGTATTCCATGCTCAAATGAATTTTGTTGTTTGTTCTAATATTGTTGCTGTTGTTGTTATGTGCTGTCAAGTTGGACCCGACTCAGAGCTACTCCTCCTTGGGTTGCCAAGGCGGTATCGCTACAGAAGTAGATTGCCCAACCTTCCTTCCGAGGAGTGGCTGATGGGTTTGAACCGCCATCCTTCTGGTTAGCAGTCAAGTGCCTTAGGTTCTAATAAACTTTCAATTTTGAAATAATTTTAGATTTACATAAAAGTTATAAAGATAGTATGGAGTACTCTTATACATCCCTCATTCAGTCTCAGTTTCCCCTATTGTTGTGGTATTTTTGTCAAAATTAAAACAAAACAAACAACAAAGTTTCCTACTATTAAGCCCAGACCTCACTTGGATTTCTCAGTTGCTTCTATTAATGTTCTTTCTCAGTCCCAGGATCCAGTCCAGGGCTGCACATCGCATGTACTCGTCATGTTTCCTCAGCTTCCTCTGGTCTGGGACCGTTTCTCAATCTTTGTTTCTCATGAACTTCATAGTTTTGAGGAGTACTGATCAGATATTTTTAGAATATCCAAGGACCCTGTTTTTAACCCTATTAACAATTAGCATTCAAGCAAACAACAACAGGCCTGTAAATTCACATGTCTGAGATATTCTGGCCAACTTAGGACCCTCTTGGGAAAGAGTTATTGGCAATGTTAAATTTCTATAGTTGGAGGTGATTTCAGGCAGATATTTATAGCTAAGACTCTGGGTAGTTTGATGAAGGTTGGATGAGGTTTTACATTGAATTTCCTATTGGAGTTGCCTTTGTAATTTGCACCTTCTCTGGAAACTCTTGAATCTCTTCCAGTCTGGAGTTGTAGATTTTCCATTGTCTTGATGATGAAAGCACTGTGTGCAAATACAATTGTAGAAGGAATGCAACTGAAAATTGATTGTGTATGACTTGAGGTCTCATTGCTTGCAAAACTTCAGAGGTCTATGCCTGCCAAGAAAAGAAGTTGAAGCACTGCACTTCCACTCTTAGAGAGAAGTGAAGCCAAAGCCTATAAGACATATGTCTTTATTTACTCAAACATAAATCAAATGGTCCAGGAACTTGTGCAAGTAAATCGGATTCCACTTGTATGTTTTTCCTGACACATAAATCTAGCTGCACACAGAATGGCATGAATAATTCAGGAACTGAACTCCCAGAATGAATAGTCTTTCACTGAACACTGACTGGGATGGATGGCTTACCTTACAGAAATAGGCTTGGCACCACAGAGACAAATGCAAGAAAAAAA
>NW_006926141.1:3250-4153 GCF_000298275.1 Orycteropus afer afer | reverse complement strand
GACAATTTCTCCACTAATTTCTTTCATCATATTATTCTGATCAGTTGTTTGGAGCATGTTCACGTAACTCAGCATTTTTTTCCAAATCCCTTGCAAGCATTTCCCCATAATTTTCTCTCAGGCAGATGCAAATTTCTAGATACACTGAAGAATATTATAATTCTTCCAGAAATGCATAATATTACAATACCATTTCTGTTGCAGCTATTGCCTGAACAAATGTAGTCCTAGTATACCTGAAAATGGCTATTGATCCTTCATTCATAGGCTGAATCACAGCTATTGTTTTGGGAGGTAGGAGGAAAAAAAAAAAAAGATGGTTGTAAGTGTGTTTTGATGTAACTCCAATACGTTATACATTGGGACCACCTATATTATTATTCTCATAACACCAATGAAGAAAATGAAAGATAAGGAATTTTCTTAACTTTCCCAAAGTCACAGACCTGGTAATATACAACGTCAACTCTACTCTGTCCAACCACAGAAGCACAAATTTTACTGAGCACTGCTCATACTTAGTCTCAAGGTGTTTTTTTTTTTAATTTTTATGGTGGTTAAAATGATATGAGTTGCAGTGGGAAAATGAAAAAATAAAGGCAAAAAGGTATCACAAAACGCTGTGAATAATGTTATGTTTTGTTAGGTGCCATCGAGTCGTTTCCAACTCATAGCGACTCCATGCACAGCAGAACAAAAACACTGCCAAATCCCATGCCAGCTCCATGATCCTTACTACACTTGAACCCATCATTGCAGCCCCTGTGTCAATCCATCTTGTTGAAGGCCTCCCCCTCTTTCATCAACCCTCCACCCTACCAAGCATGACATCCTTCTCCAAGGAATAGTCCCTTCTGACAACATGACCAAAATAGGTGAGATGAAGTCTGGCCATTCTCGCTT
>NW_006926141.1:1947-2980 GCF_000298275.1 Orycteropus afer afer | reverse complement strand
ATGTGCATCCCACTGGGTGTGAAACACCAGTGGCTCAGCCTCAAAACTCACAATAACACGTACGCTGCGAATAAAGAGAAGAACAAAATATATTCCTAGTCTGTAAAGCGAATTTAATGCATACCATGGGATCATTTTCTCAGTAACATGAAGAAAAAATCTACACAAGCCAATATTCAGATCCCATTTATTATCTACATGTTAAGCAGTCAGGAAGAAGGACAAACAAACAAATAACCCACACCCCTAAAAAAAAAAAAAAGTCAAAACCCTTACTTGAAACAATAACTAAAGTTATAAAAGTCTTCATTCATTTATTAAAAATCTGTCCATTGATTACCTCAGAGCCAGGCAAAGAGTAGATCCTTAGTGGGCTCTGTTGGAGACTGGCATACATACACAGAATCAAAAATAGCCTGGAAGCATGTAATGTATGTATTGTACCCTAAGGGATGACTATTTGATGATGAATAAAATACACAGCCCCATGCTTGTGGAATTTATATTTTGGCATAGAAGGTGGGCATCAAACAAATAATTGCAAAATTAGTATTTACTTGTTCTTTCCATCACAAGGAATTTTCAGAAATTCATGCTGGATTCAGATAAGAATGTGGAACAAGTGATATCACTGCTGATATCAGATGGATCTTGGCTAAAGCCAGAGAATACCAAAAGATGTTTACCTATGTTTTATTGACTATGCAAAGGCATTTGTCTTTATTGATCATAACAAATTATGGATGACATTGCAAAAAGGGAATTCCAGAACACTTAATTGTGTTCATGTGGAAACTGCTATAGACCAAGAGGGAGTCGCTCGAATAGAACAAAGGGATACTGTGTAGCTTCAAATCAAGAAACTGTGTATTGGGGTTGTATCTTTTCACCATATACATTCAATCTTCACATTGAAAACAAATCATCATAGAAATGAACCAGCATCAGGATTGGAGGAAGACTCATTAACAACTTGTGATATGGAGATGACGGAACCTTGCTTATTGAAAGCAAACAGGACTCGAAGCACTCA
>NW_006926141.1:0-1435 GCF_000298275.1 Orycteropus afer afer | reverse complement strand
CCCCCCCAAAAAAAAAACTGGTCTGTAAACTTGCACTCAAATTACAATAAAAAGGCTTTTTAAAAAAGTATATGAGATCAGGTTAAATACAGAGGTAACCTAAAACCCAGCAATTCCTCTCTTAGTTCACACTTAGGCATAAACTCAATAGACCTGAAAATATATGTCCACACAAAAACCTCTCTGTGACTGTTCATAGCAAAATTATTTATAACAGCTAAAGGCAGACAAAAAAAAAAAAAGAAAAAGAAAACCCACGTGTTTATCAATTGATGACTGGATAAATAAAATGTGGTATATCCATATAATAGAATATTTGGCCATAAAAATGAATGAAGTAATGGTACATTCTCAAATATGAACAAACTTTGAGACTAGGTGAAAGAAGTCAGTCAAAAAGATCATGTATTATATGGTTCTATTTATAGAAAGTGTCCAAAATAGGCACATTTTTTGAAACAGAAAATAGATAAGACACTGCCTAGGGCCATAGGAAGGAGCTCTGGTCATGGTGCCTAAGGCATTTGACTGCTAACCAGAAGGCTGGTGGTTCAAACCTACCAGCTACTCCTCAGAAGGAAGGTTGGGCAATCTACGTCTATAGAGACACCACCTGGCAAACCCAAGGAGGGGTCGCCATGACTCAGATATGACTCAATGGCAGTGTGTTTCATTTTCTTTTTAGGGCTATAAGGTGCCCTGGTTATACAGTGGTTAAGGGCTTGGCTGCTAACAGAACAGTTGGCAGTTCAAACCCACCAGCCACTCTGTGGGAGAAAGATGTGACAATCTGCTTCCATAAAGAGTATAGCCTTGGAAACCCTACAGGACAGTTCTACTCTGTCCTGTAAGGTCACTACAAGTTGACAGCATTGGGTTTGCTTTTGGTTTGGTAGAGCTATAGGGAAGAGGTATTCATGAGTAAAAGGTTTCTTTTAGGGGTGATGGAAATATGCTACAATCAGATTGTGGGGATGGGTGTACAACTGTGTCAATATACTAAAAATAATGAATTACAAAGTTCAAATAAGGAAATTATATGGTGCATGAATTTGATCTCAAAAAGGCTTTTTTCTTTTAAAAAATAGAGTATTAATTAAAGATATGTTTTGAGGACTTTCTGGGGGGATTGTTTATTTATCTGGTTTCAGAAAATAATTCTGATACTTCTTTCTGAGGAATGAATAAGTTTCTCAAGGATAGGCCAATCTACAAAGCTAAGGCACTGTTCCAGTGTAAGAGAATAACCTTATGCTTCTTCATCCCAACTCAGGAGTTAGTCGGAAATACTGATACATTCTACAATGTTGGTAATCCTTGTGAATATTATGCTAAGTGAAAGAAACCAGACACAAAAGCCCACCTATGGTATCATTCATATGATATCATTGAGTTGTTTTGGTTTGGTAGAACTATGGGGAAGAGGTACTGATGA
>NW_006926140.1:7470-9171 GCF_000298275.1 Orycteropus afer afer | reverse complement strand
AAATCCTCACAACAGGACCAATAAATAACATCATGATAAATGGAGAAAAGATTGACGTTGTCTAAGACTTCATATTACTTGGGTTCTACAATCAACACCAATGGAGGTAGCAGTCATCGTATCAGATTTCATATAACATTGGGTAAATCTGCTGCAAAGTAACTCTTTCAAGTGCTGAAAAGCAAAGATGTTTCCTTGAAGACTAAGGTGCAATTGGCACAAGTCATGGTATTTCAATCACCTCATATGCATGTGAGAGCTGGACAATGAAAAAAGAAGACTGAAGAAGAAGATGCTTCTGAGTTGTGGTGTTGATGAAGAATGCTGAAAGTACCATGGACTGCTAAAAGAACTAACAAAGCTGACCTGGAAGACATGCAGATGGAATGCTCCTTGCAAGCGAGAATGGCCAGACTTCGTCTCACCTACTTTGGTCATGTTGTCAGAAGGGACTGTTCCCTGGAGAAAGATATCATGCTTGGCAAAGTGGATGGACAACAAAAAGGGGAAGGCCCTCAACCAGATGGATTGCCACAGTGGCTGCAATGCTGGGCTCAGATAAAGCAAAGATCATGGAGGTGGCAGACAACCGGGTAGTGTTTTGTTCTGCTGTATATGAGGTCACTATGAGTTGGAGATGACTCGATGGCACCTAACAACAATAATTCCTTTATCAAGGAAGGGTTTAGATATTTATTTTCAATTTAAGAATAATGAACTCTCTAAACACATCAAATTTATATTTCTCTTATAAAAGCATTTTAATAGCTTATGGACCATTAGAAGATCAGCAAAAATTAGGGAAATTCTCAATGATATGGATTGGCATAATAGTCACAACAGTGGATTTGAACATATCAACTATCATAAAGGTAGCTTAGAATTGTGTAATGTTTTATTCTGTTGTACATGAAATCACCATGAATCAGAGCCAATTCTATAGTAACTAACAAGAACTACTACCACTACAAATAAACGTATTTTATACTCTTTATTTGTGCTTTAGTTTTTATGGCTACTAATGTGTTTATATATTTCCATAGATTCTTATTTCTCAACATCAGAATCTTGTTCTCCTAAATTCTTTGTTGTTGTTGTTGTTGTTGTTGTTATGTGCCGTCGAGTCAGCCCTGACTCATAGCGACCCCTCCTTGGGTTTCCGAGGCAGTATCACTACGGAAGTAGGATTGCCCAACCTTCCTTCCGAGGAGTGGCTGGTGGGTTTGAACCGCCAGCCTTCTGGTTAGCAGTCAAGTGCCTTAGCCACTATGCTACCAGAGCTCCCAAAGGACAGCTAGGGGCCGTATTCTTTAGAAAGTGAAATTCTGTAAAATTCATTCCCACTTTTAGTTTTGTTTCATAGTTTTTTGTTTTTTTTTTTTAATATTTGAAAGGAGTTAAGGTTTAGAATTAAGGAATACCCTAGATTTTGTGTGCCAAGTAAATTGTTTCCAGGTTTGCGATCTTCTTCAGACCTTACCAGGACTGATTCTTTGCTTCCACAGATGAGAATGTCCATCATTTAGCTAAATCATTTTGTGGAAAACTCCCAAATTCCATTAAAACTTTAGGAAGCAAAATAATTTTTTCTTTTACTTTGTTGATATTTTAAATCACAATTTGCATTTTAAAATAGGTCAGTATTTGTTATGCATTGAATTGTGGCCCCTGAAAAGATAGGTTGAAACCCTAATCCCTGTG
>NW_006926140.1:5521-6745 GCF_000298275.1 Orycteropus afer afer | reverse complement strand
TTTTTTTTGGTTTATAGGACAGAGTAGAACAGCGCTACAGGGTTTCCAAGGCTGTAAATCTTTACAGAAGCTGACTGCCCCATATTTTCCCCATGGAGCAGCAAGTGGTTTGAACCATCAACTTTTTGGTTAACAGTTGAATGTTTTAACCACTGGGCCATCAAAGCTCCTTCTCTTCTGAGTACTATCTTATAAATAGAGCAGAACAGACACAGAAAGAGACACACAGGAGGAAAAGACCATGAAAAGATCAGTCTATATGCTAAGGAATACCAAACACTCAGAGCTACCAACAAGGAAGAACCCGCCCCTAGAACGGATGCCCTGATTTTAGACTTCTAACCTCCAAAACTGTGAGACAATAAATGTCTGTTCTTTAAAGTCACACACTTATGTGTGAGGGCAGCACTGGAAATCTAAGAAACTATTTATCCTTAATCTCATTATAATATTCTAGGGTTTCAATATAAAATTTTAGAAAGCAGAAGACTTTCAATTAAACATGCATTTACATCTGAACTATTTTTGTTTTTATTGTTATTATAGTTTATGGGAACATTATTTCCAAATAGGATACATGATATGAAGCCAAATTTAAATACAAATATCTAGGTATACTAGATATGTTTCCCCATTCTCACTAGTCTTCACTTGCTATTCATTTTTAGTTAATCTAACCCTAGCTGTTTAGCCAAAGTTCAACAGAGAAAAATCAAGCTCACCTTCACTGAAAAGACCTCATTTATCCTTCTAATTTTTTTTCCCTCTCCTTACCTACAGGAATGATAGAGAAAAAAATTCATGTCACAGTTTGATGTTGCTGGTATGTATAAAAAACCCTTGACAGTCATTTTCCTGTCAGCAGTTTCCCTGCTGGCCAGCTTCTAAGTCTCTCCTACTATGCTTCTCATCAGGTAGCTGGCTGCTAGATGTTTACTGATTAATTTGCATCAAACATTCTCCTAGCAACCAACACTAGAATAGGATTAGATACTTTTGTAAAAGACTTTTCTGTTAAAGAAGCTTAGACTTCATGAAACACTATAAACACAAACTAACAGTTTTTAAGCAAATCTATAATATGATTTCTGCATACTTTAAAAAATTTCAACCAATTGCCTTTTATTGTTATTTTTATATGGGAAAATCAGTTGTTGTTGTTTTCTATTTAAAAATGTGTTTGTGGACACACCCCCATTTATAATGCAATCTTGACAATGTAGC
>NW_006926140.1:0-3866 GCF_000298275.1 Orycteropus afer afer | reverse complement strand
CTAAGCACCTGAGAGAGAGTGGGCACCTCCCAGAACATTGTTTTGTGCCACTCCCAACAGAAACACTCCAGGTGGACACCTGCAGCAATCAGGAGCTCCTCAGTTGCTGATAGCAAATTCCACCTTGGAGTTTACAAAGACTTATGGGTAGAAAAGCCACACAAAGTAATTTACTACACTGCACCACTTATTTCAAGCATAAAGATTTTTGAGTTTGGGTGCACATTGGAAATCTAATTCAAAATTTAGAAATTACATGTATAGATACTGTAACTTTCATAGCATCTTGATATGATAGATCATTGCAAAGCAGAACAATTTTCTATTTTCTATGCCTTATAGACATGGGAAAGGAGCTCTGGTTGTACGATGGTAAGACATTTGGCTGTTCCATGAAGATGAGGCAATCTACTTCCATGAAGATGAGGCAATCTACTTCCATGAAGATTTACAGCCTTGGAAACCCAATGGGGGTCATTATGAGTTGGAATTGACTCAATGGCAGTGGGTTTTGTTATATTCTATGCTAGATGCATTGCAAGGCTTTTGCAGACTATCTCGTATACTCCTTTGCATAAAATTTGCAACAGGCATTATTATTCTCAAATTATACATCCTATATATGATCCGGAAATGTTAATTAAGTAGCTTACCAACAATCACAGAGTAAGGCAAAGCCCAAGCTGACACTCATGATGCTGGAACCCCAACCCTGTCTTCTCTTTATCAAACGACTTGCCATAATTATAGCAAGGAAGCAAGGACATCCTCCACCCATAAGCACCTAGCTTGTCAGTGGTGCCCAAGTTTCCTTAGGTATCTACCCAGATTTGGCTTGGAATTTTAAATTACTATATTTTGTCTTTTATGGCTAAGAAAATCACCACTATTTCAGATAGCAGTGACAAAATTTTAAACCACATGGATATATGAATAGTTAATAAAACAGCTTTAGGTGTTTACCTGTGGACAGAGAAGAAAATGGAATTTCAGTGGAGATAAGTGTGTGTGTGTGTGTGTGTGTGTGTGTGAAAGAGAAAGAGCATATTTCTTGTAAATTAGTATACATATATATTTATATGTGTGTGTGTATACACACTCACACATACACTCATATACTCAAAGATGTCTTTCTCCCCCATCTCTGCATAGTTTGTCAAGTATACTGTACTAATGAGATGTGAAGGACAGACATCCCTGATCCATCCACTGACCTATTAAAGGGCCACAGATCAATCCTTTGGGTTAAGCTATTGGCCCTTGTTAAAACCAGGGCTATATTTATAATGAATCAGAAAATGTAGAAAGAGAATAACCTGTTATTCTGCTGCCTGGCTTTGATCCCTCCCCCAACCCCTCCTGCACAGCACTGAGCAAGAGATTTAGAAAGCAATGTGTTGGAAAATTTATCATTACAAAATACACGTGTTCAATGATGTCACTCACATTTTAAAGAGCACATCATTAAGAAATATGAGCTAAGTGTCTACTTTCAAAACATTGGCAGAAAGATAATGGCTGTAACTGCTACAAGAGAAGGCAACACTGAAGGATAAAATGATCTTTTATATATGCAATCTGTATCAAAAATGAAAGGTAAAATTGAGAGCTAATGCTTTACAGAACTCAATATGATGCCCTTAGTAAAGGTGGAAGAGGGAAATGACACCTAGAGGGAATAGTAAAAGGGTTGAATCATAATACATACTAAAATAAAGTCTGGAAAATGTGCTATAATACTGAAAACTTAAAACCACTTTAAGAATTTGAAAGAGAAAATAAGCAGTTTTAGTTTTACTTGTTATGGACATGCAAAAAGGCAAAAGAAAATTGTCTACAGTGGCCTGAAGAGATAGGGAATCTGTGGGTTGTTGTTGTTGTTATGACCCAATTCATAGAGACCCCTCCTTGGTTTTCCGATGCAGTATCACTACAGAAGTACATTGCCCCATCTTCCTTCTGAGGAGTGGCTGATGAGTTTGAACTGCCAGCCTTCTGGTTAGCAGTCAAGTGCCTTAGGCACTATGCTACCGGAGCTCCTACCCATGGGTTAGAAAGTCTTTTATTAACAAGACCTCACCATTACACCCCCTCCCAAAACCCATCAGCAAACTATATCAATTTTAACAGAAAACCTATAGAATGTTAAACAAATTATATTTTGCAAAACACTAAAATATTTTCTTTATATACTCCAATATGCTGTCTACACCCTGAGCAGCTATTGCCTAAAGGTAATAGTGTCTGAGAAAGTAGTCAGACCTGTACAATGCTCCAGAAACATTATACAAAAAGAACTCCAGAGTTCTTCACTCCAGCTTGGTGTAGTTCTCCACTCTCACTCCTGCCATCATCCTAAGTATCCTCATCCCATAGGATCAACTTCTCCAACAATTCAAATTTGTTAACTCTTGACTTCAAATTCCATTTTATCTACCCACATTATAACTCATAAATATGGTCAACCCAGGTCTGGAAATTGCTCTATCTGACATTAAATTCCAAAATCCAGCTGATTGCAATTCTCCATCTGTTTAATTTCATCTACATCATTTTTACTATTCCTGGCCTTCAATCTCTTTAAGGTTTCAGGATACACACTCCTGACCATTTCTCCCAATACATTACACTCTGCTTGGATTCATTACTCTAACTTGCTGAGATCTCACAAGGTTCCAGTTCAACAACGCTCCTCGCTCCCTCACTTGGGGAATTCAACCCAACATTCTTCTTGTTCCACAGCTGAGCTGTGTATGGAGTATTTTGCCTTACAGATGTATGTGCCCTAACTTCAGCCTGGCACTGGCAGCCATTGCCCACTTCTATCAGTCAGTGGTCAGTTGCCTCCTGTTCTTCACAGTGTCCATTTGAAATATTCACTGTGAATATTTCATGTGCAGGGGTGTGCTAGTAAATGTTTAATGAATGACTCTGAATAAAAAGTCCTGATTATTAGCATTTGCTGAATTTCAAGTTGTAAATCCTCCCATAATAGCTGATTTCAAGCTACCAATCTGATGTAACTGAAAGCTGAATGGGAAAGCTTTATATAAAATCGTTTTATATGGTATTTCTACCAGCAGCAATACTGTATCTGCTTTCAGACACCAAACCAAACCATACCATGTGCTTTCTGGTCAGTTCTGAGTCATGATGAAACCAGGTTTTTCTGAGCAGAACTTTGATCCATAGGGTTTTCAATGAACTAGATCTACTTCAGGAAGTAGAGATCACCCAGCCTTTCTTCTAAGATAACTGTGTATGAATTCAAACCACCAATTTATCAGTTAGTAGATGCAAGCTTAAATATTTGTGTTACACAGACACAACAGATATAAATAACCTCAAGAGCATAGATAACAGTGAAATGTAGAAATTAGGAAATTACTCAATGAATGTTGAGTGTTTATTACCTTTGTTTTTAGTATAATTTAGTTAAGTGTAGTTGATTCCAACTCATATTTTACTTTTTAATAATGGTTGTGTTTAACAACTGGAAAAATTCCCAAAAAGTTAACAAGAAAACTTACACTAGCCAGGATCCAGCACAGTTCACTACTTTTGCCCCAATGCAACCATCAACAATCTTGCCTCATAGTGTTTTACTGAGAAAACAGACTGTACACAACTTTCTCAATTTCTCAATTATACAGTTCCCTGCTATTGTACTTACCCTGACCTATATTCCAGCAGTCTCAGGTGTATTTTTTTACTGTGTTTGGGATGGATTCTTTCATCTAACTGCTTATAATTTCTTCCCACTACCCCTAGGACTTGGCATCCTTTTCTCTACTATCTTTCCAAATGGTATCTCTACTGGCTCAATCTGTATAAACACACCCAAGATCTCCTATTAAGAGGCGGGG
>NW_006926139.1:9662-10256 GCF_000298275.1 Orycteropus afer afer | reverse complement strand
CCATACTGCTTTCCACAGTGGTTGTACCATTTTACAGTCCCACCAGCAGTGTATGAGAGTCCCAATCTCTCCACATCCTCGCCAGCATTGATTATGTTCTGTCTTGTTGAACTTTGTTACTAGTTCTGGAGCAAGATGTATCTCATTGTTTTGATTTGCATCTTTCCAATGGCTAATGTTCATGAGCATTCCTTCATATGTTTGTTGGCTGCCTGAATATCCTCCTTGTTGAAGTATCTATTCGTATCTTCTGCCCATTTTTTAATTGTATTATTTGTCTTTTTGTTATTGAGGTGTGGAGTTTTCTATAAATTCTAGAGATAAGGCCTTTGCCAGATATGTCATAGCCAAATATTTTTTTCCCAATCTGTAGGTTCTCTTTAGACTCTTTTGGAGAAGTCTTTGGAAGCACATAAAAATTTACTTTTAGAAGGTCCAATTAATCTAGTTTCTCTTCTGCTGTTTGTGCATTTTGGGTTATGCTTGGTGTCTATTTATGCCATATACTAGGGCCCCTAAATCTGTCCCTAAATTTTCCTTGAGGAACTCTATAGTTTTAAGTTTTGCATTTAAGTCTTTGATCCATCTGGAGTT
>NW_006926139.1:7722-9532 GCF_000298275.1 Orycteropus afer afer | reverse complement strand
CTTTCCATATAAAATTAGTGATTGGTTTTTCCATATCTTTAAAAATGTTGATGAGAGCTGGATTGGGATTGCATTGAATGTATAGATTGCTTTGGGTAGAATTTACATTTTCACAATGTTCAATCTTTCTGTCCACAAGCATGGGATGTTCTTCCATTTATGTAGATCTCTTATGGTATCTTGAAGTAATTTTTTATAGTTTTCTTTGTAGAGGTCTTTTGTGTCCCTGCTAAGAATTATCCCCAAGTACTTTATTTATTTATTTATTTTGATTGCTTTTGTAAATGGTATTGATTATATTATTTCTTTTTCAGCAATCTCTTTGCTGGTGTAGAGGAATCCAACTGAATTTTGGATATTGATCTTGTATCCTGTCATGATGCTAAATTTCTCAATTAGTTCCAGATTTTTGACTGAGTTTCTTGGGTTTTCTAGGTAAAGGATCATTGTTGTTGTTGTTGTTATGTGCCGTCGAGTCGGCCCCGACTCATAGCGACCCCTCCTTGGGTTTCCGAGGCAGTATCACTACGGAAGTTGGATTGCCCAACCTTCCTTCCGAGGAGTGGCTGGTGGGTTTGAACCGCCAGCCTTCTGGTTAGCAGTCAAGTGCCTTAGGCACTATGCTACCAGAGCTCCCTGGTTTTGCATAGATGCCCTTTATTATGTTGAGGAATGTCCCTTCTATTCCTATTTTGCTGAGAGTTTTGATCAGGAATCAGGAATGGGTGTTGGATTTTATCAAATGCCTGTTCTGGAACAATTTATATGATCATGTGGCTCTTCACCTTTGTTTTATTTACGTGGTGGATGATGTTGATTGTTTTTCTAATGTTGAACCATCCTTGCATACCTGATATGAGCCCCACTTGGTCATAATGAATGATTTCCCTGATATGTTGTTGGAGTCTATTGGCTAGGATTTTGTTGAAGATTTTTGCATCTATGTTCATGAGTGATATTGATCTGTAGATTTCCTTTTGAGTGATGTCTTTGCCTGGTTTTGGTATCAATGTTACGCTCAGGATAACCACTTCTGATTGCTTTCCAAGTGGTTGGGATTGGGCACCATCTAGTTCTTCTGAATTTTGAAGGTTGAGGTTCCTGTTCTCCATTATATCATTGGACTAATTGTTTCCACATGACTTGGATTTTCTTCACTCTTCTCTACTCCAGATGAGGAGAAACCAGTTGTTGCATTTTAGATGGCTGCTCAAAAGCTGTTTAGACTGGGGCTTCTGGTTAGATGGCAGAATAAGCAGACAAGCTATACAATCCCTCTTCAACAAAGAAAAGAGAAATCAATTGACAGAGATACAGAAGATAATCCTGGAGCCCTGAGCTTTGAAAGGAAGTATATAGAAGTGGATGAGGCAACAACTAGTGGAAGAACCTGAATGAAAACAGTGAGTATGGAGACAGATGGAACTACAAAATGTCAGCTACTCTGACAGCACCAACAGCCTGAATATTTCCAAGTGATATTGGGACCTGAGAATTGACCTAAAGATCAGTCCTGGTCTCCAAGGGCTGCAGGGGCACCTATACTGGTAGCTGATGACCAGGAAGGGAAACAGTAAACAGGGAGACAACCTAAGTTGTGGGCTTTCCTCTGTCCAGAGGGTGCAGCCATTTTGATAGTTTACAAGAGGCAGCCATTTTAGATACTTAGAGTGGTAGTATTCTCATTCAGATTCCAGGGACCTAAGAATAGGCTCCACTTTACAAGGGTGGCAGGGACATAAGGGAGGCTGACAATGGGAAACAGACAGGTGGTGAGTGTATAAGTGCTGCCAAGTAGTGAATAGAGGAA
>NW_006926139.1:5804-7352 GCF_000298275.1 Orycteropus afer afer | reverse complement strand
AAAACACAGAGAAAACCATAAAACAATTTTGAAAGACAACAGAAGAACAAAATGACAGAATAAATGAAAGATTGGAAATGACACAAAATCTACAGATAGAAATCCAGAAGATGAACATTAAATTTTGAACAGGCAAAGGAGTAGAATTGAATCAATGGAAGAAAGAATTAGTGAGATTGAAGACAAATACCTCAATACTTCTTTGGAAAGGGATCAATCAGACAAAAAGATCAAAACAAAATGAAGAAAACCTAAGATTCATGTGGGATACCATCAAAAGGAATAACCTACCTGTAATGGAATTCCAGAACAGGAAGATACAAATAAAACCAAAGAGAAAATTGTCAAAGATTTGTTGGAAGATAATTTTCCTGGTATGATGAAAGATGAAAATACATCCATTCAAAAACTCCAATAAACCTCAAACAAGATAGATTTCAAAAGAAAAATCACCAAGACATATCATCATCAGACGCATCAAAACCAAAGGCAAAGAAAAAATCCTGAAAGCAACATAAGAAAAATGAAAAGTTACCACCTACAAGGGGCAACCAATAAGAATAAGCTCTGATGTCTTGGCAGAAACCATGCAGGCTAGAAGGAAATGGGATGGTTTATATAAAGCCCTGAAAGAAAAGAAATTCCAACCAAAATTATATACCTAGCAAAATTGTCCCTCAAATATGAAGGTGAAATTAGGAGATTTCTAGATAAGCAGAAATTAAGGGAATTTGTTAAAACCAAACCAACCTTAAAGAGATCATACAGGGAGTCCTTTGGACAGAGAACCAACAACAGCAAAAAACAACCGACCATTAACACACATGATGACATAACCCAGAAACCAAGACACTTATGAAAGTATCCAAAGTAAATAAGCCTACGAGATTGTAAACAGGGAACCAGAGACATCAACTGACAAATGAGGGTAATGACAAACAAAAAAGAGGGAAAAATGTGTGTTGTTATAGAACTTCTAAATGGTAAGGAAGTCAGGACAACTGCAAGATACAATGGACATTTCTAAACTTGGTATGGTAGTTAAAGTTGTATGTTAGTTTGGTTGGGCCTGGATGAGTTGCTGGGAAGCTGATAGTAGTTATTCTCCTTGATGAGACAGGCAATAAACTCCATGGTGGGATCTACCATAAGCACCTGACTAGCTGCTTTGGGTATGTGGTCTGCTTCCCATATAAGAAGCAACTTTGGGAATGGTTTCTAGCTTATGGCATGCTTCAATCCTGCATGTAGCCATGTCATTGCTCAGCAGCCTGCCATGTTCTGCCAACCTTGGGACTTTCCATGGACTTGAATGAATGGCCTGTCATGTGGTTTGGTAACATCAGGACTGTGCCTTTTTACTTGTCAGCCTTGGGCTTGTCAGCCTCAGAAACCAGCAGCTGTCTGAGTGAAGAAAAGTCTTTAGCATTTTAGCTTCATTGGCCCAGGCTCAGGAGGCAGGGCTGAAGCCCAAGACTGAGAGGCTTTCACCCAGCCCCTAGAGCTTGGAACTTTGAACTTGGACCTAAAGCCCCCAAACTAAGACAA
>NW_006926139.1:2463-3059 GCF_000298275.1 Orycteropus afer afer | reverse complement strand
ATAACATGAATAAAAAATGAATCGGGCAACACCACAACAAAACCAACAGAAATTAAAAGGATAATGTCAGGATACTATGAAGAACTATACTTCAACAAATTAAAAAATCTAGAAGAAATGGACAGTTTTCTAGAAACATACTACTTACCTAAACCAACAGAGGCTGAGGTGGAAAGTTTAAACAGATCCATAACAAAAGAAGGAATTGAACAGGTCATAAAAATAAATTAATAACAAAAAAGTCCTGGCCCAGATGGTTTCAGTGACAAATTCTACCAAATGTTCAGAAAGAGAAGAACTGACACCAATCCTACTCAAACTATTCCAGAACATACAAAAAGATGGAATCCTCCCAAACTGATTTTATGAAGCAAGCATATCCTTGATATCAAAACCAGACAAAGATATCACTAAAAAGGAAAACAACACATCAATATCCCTCGTAAACATACATGCAAAACTCTTCAACAAAATACTAGCCAACACTTCCAGCCAAACAAAAGACAGGCATATGAGCTGAATATTTACATTGTTGTTGTTGTTGTTATGTGCCGTCGAGTCGGCCCCGACTCATAGCGACCCCTCCTTGGGTTTCC
>NW_006926139.1:0-1353 GCF_000298275.1 Orycteropus afer afer | reverse complement strand
GTTCAAACCCACCAGCCACTCCTTGGAAGGAAGGTTGGGCAATCCTACTTCTGTAGTGATACTGCCTCGGAAACCCAAGGAGGGGTTGCTATGAGTTGGGGCCGACTCGACAGCACATAACAACAACAACCACAACAACAGGGACACAAAAGACTTGTACAAACAAAACTACAAATCACTGCTCCAAGAAACCATAAGAGATCTACATAAATGGAAGAACATACCATGCTCATGGATAGGAAGATCGAACATTGTGAAACTGTCAATTCTACCCAAAGCAATCTATACACTGAATGCAAGCCCAATCCATATCCCATCAGATTCTGTAAGGATACGGAAAAAACAATCACTATTTTTTTATGGTAAGGAAAGAGACCTTGAATAAGCAAAGCACTATTGAAGAAGAACAAAGTAGCAGGTCTCACATTCCTGGTTCCCAAAACCTACCATACAGCCAAAGTAGTCAAGACTGCTTTGTATTGGTACAATGAAGGACACATAGACCAAAGGAACAGAACTGAGAACCCAAAAATAGAGCGGTTGACCTATGGTCAGCTGATTTTTCACAAAGGGCCAAAATCCACTAAATGGGGAAGAGAGGGTCTCTTTAACAAATGGTGCTGGCAAACTGGACATCCATTTGTAGAAAAAATGAAACAAGATCAGTACCTCACACTACACTCAAAACCTGACTCCAGATGGATCAAGGACTTAAATGTGAAATCTAAAGCTCCTAGAGGAAAAACTAGGGGCAAATATAGGGGCCCTGATTTTATAGCATAAATAGACTATCAAGCATAACCTAAAATGCACAAGCAGCAGAAGTAAACTAGATGAATGAGACCTTCTAAAAATTACATTTTTATGTGCTTCCAAAGACTTCTTCAAAAGAGTAAATAGAAAACCTACAGAGTGGGAAAAAATATTCAGCAAAGACATATCTGACAAAGGACTTGTCTCTAAAATGTATAGAAAACTCCAACACCTCAACACAGAAAGGTTGACAATCCAATTAATAAATGGGTAGAAGACATGAATAGATACTTCACCAAAGAGGATATTCAGTCGAGCAGCAAATACATGAAGAAATGTTCATGATCATTAGCTATCAGAAAGATTCAAGTCAAAGCAACAAAGAGATTCCATCTCACCTCACCACTAATGGCAAAGTTCAACAAGACAGAAAATAACAAAGGCTTGTGAGGATGTGGAGAGTTCGGGACTCCCATACATTGGTGGGACTGTCTATGATACAACCACTGTGGAAAGCAGTATGGTGATTTCTTAAAATACTGGAATTAGAAATACCATCTGACCCAGCAATCCCATTACGAGATATATATCCTAAAGAAG
>NW_006926138.1:7556-8684 GCF_000298275.1 Orycteropus afer afer | reverse complement strand
TGATTGTGGATCCAAGTAAAATGAAATCTTTGACAACATCAATCTCGTCTCCATTTATTGCAAAGTTGCTTATTGGTCCAGTTGTGAGGATTTTTATTTTCCTTATGTTGAGGTGTAATCCATACTGAACAGTGTAGTCTTTGATCTTCATCAGTAAATGCTTCAAGTCCTCTTCACTTTCAGCAAGCAAGGGTGTGTCATCTACATATTGCAAGTTATTAACGAGTCATCCTCCAATCCTGATGCCCCATTCTTCTTTGTATAGTCCAGCCTCTTGGATTATTTGCTCAGCATATAAATGGAATAGAAATAGAATAGAAATTGAAATAAAAGATGCAGATAACACAAATAAAAAAATGAAATGGGCAATGTCACAGCAGAACCAACTGAAATGAAAAGGATAATAACAAAATACTATGAGGAACTATGCTCTGACAAAGTTGAAAACCTTGAGAAATGGACAAATTTCTAGAAACACATGACCTATCTAAACACAGGCTGATGTAGAAAATTTAAGTAGACCTATAAGAAAAGATGTCACTTTGAACACTAAAGTGCACCTGACCCAAGTCATGAACTTTTCAGTAGCTTCATATGTATATAAAAGCTGGACAATGAATAAGGAAGACTGAAGAAGAATTGGTGCATTTGAACTGTGGTGCTGGCAAAGAATATTGAAAATACCATGGACTGCCAGAAGAACAAACAAACCTGTCTTGAAGGAAGGACAGCTTGAAAGCTCCTTAGAAGTGAGAATGACCAGACTTTGTCTCACCTACTTTGGCCATGTTGTCAGAAGAGAGCAGTCTCTGGAAAAGGCTATCATGCTTGGTAAAGTGGGGGATCAAAGAAAAATGAGGGGAAGATGAGATAGAGTGACACAGTGGGTGCAATGATTGGCTGAAGCATCACAAGGATTATAAAGATGCACAGGACTGGATAGTGTTTTGTTCCATTGTACATAGGGTCACTATGAATTGGAACTGACTCAGTGGCACCTAATAGCAACACAACAATAACAAAAAAAGAAATTGAACAGTTCATTAAAAATAAAAATAAAATAAAATAAAAACACCTGACAAAAAAGAGAGTCCTGGCCCAGATGGCTTCACTGGAGAATTCAGAGAA
>NW_006926138.1:1975-3276 GCF_000298275.1 Orycteropus afer afer | reverse complement strand
GGGTTCCTGGCTTTTATCCCCTTTCTCCTGCTCTTCCAGCCTGCTACTCTGGGCGGGCCTGAGTTGCCTCTCCTCACCTAATCCCTTCGGCTGATTGCTCTTCTCTCTGGCTTCCTGGATTTTCCCCTTTCTCCTGCTCTTCCTGCTTGCTACTTTAGGAGTCCCTGAGTTGTCTCTCCTCACCTGTAACCCTGGGGCTGATTTCTGCAGTAAGTGCTATAAAAAATGTCTATATATATATAATAGAGCTAACAGGAGACAAAATTAACTTCTTAGCCACAACCAAGCAGCTTGAGGGAATGATTTGTGGTCTTAGGACCATGGTTGTGGGGGGCATCAAGCTCAATTGGTACAATATAGTACACAAAAAAAAAACATTGTTCTCCATCCTTTGGTGAATAGTAACTGGGGTCTTAAGGGGTTGTGAGCAGCCATCTAAGATGCAACCATTAGTTCCTCCTCATCCAGTGCAAAGAAGAGTGAAGAAGTCAAAGACACATGGAAACAGTTTGTCCAAAGGACTAACTACAGGAACCTTAGCCTACACAACCCTGAGACCAGAAGAACTAGATGGTGCCTGGCTCCCAATGCCAGCCACTTGGAAAAGGATAAAAATCGGAGATCCTGGATAGAGTGAGTGAAAAATGTGTGAAAAAAAAAATCAAAAACATAGAAAAGACCAGGCTTACAGGTTGGATGAAGACTGGTGAATCCCCTGAGACTATGGCCGCTAGTCACCTGTTGGTCCTGGAATTGAACTCATTCCAGTGGCTTAACTCTCAGCCAAACAGTAGACAAGCCTGTAAGCTGAGCAAGTACACCAGGGAAATCTACTCCTAGAACAGTCAACTGTGGAAGATCAGAAGGGCAGCATTTGTGGAAGGAGGAATCTAAGGAGGCAGGAATGCATAGGTGAGAAGGATACAGGGAAAGGGTACCCCCAGCAAGGAACTGAGAAGAAAGTTGTAATCATTGTCACAAAACAAAATGTGTGTGAACTGTTGAATAGAAAATTAATCTGCTTTGTGAAATTTCAGCCAAATCACAATAAAAAGGTTTTTTGGTTTTTTTTCTTTTTTTTGGAGAAAAAAAAAAACTTCTCGAAAAAAGGAAAAAGATAACCTACAGAATGAGGAAAATATTTGGCAATGACACATCAAATAAGGGACTTATCACTAAAATTTATAGAAAACTTCAACACGTCAATGACAAAACAATCCAATTAAAAAATGGGCAGGCAACAGGAAGAGACACTTCATCAAAGAGGACATTCAAGTGGCAAACAAACACATCAAGAAATG
>NW_006926138.1:0-1135 GCF_000298275.1 Orycteropus afer afer | reverse complement strand
TTATGGCTAACTTCCACTTTGGGGAGGCCTACATGGATTCACTTATTATATAATGTCTCCTCCCAGATTTACGAGATGATGCTGGTAAGACATGGCTACATGATTGTCGGAGACCCCATGGGCGGCAAGACCTGTGCTTATAAAGTGTTGGCTGCAGCTCTGGGTGATTTATATGCAGGTAAATCTCACATGTCTGGCTTCCAGGGGAGGATAGAACACCCCACTTAGTAGGCTGGCTCCATGGAGATAATGCCAGGCTGTTAGTTTTCCCAGTCCTGAGTGGTGATGTCAGACCTAGAAATAGACCGTGGGCACACTGACGTCTGGTAGTGGAAAATACAAGGAGTGGAGAGGCGGTCTAATAGGATTTCACATGCATACCGTTAAGGCTGGAGGAATATTCTCGAATGCTGAAAGGTGGCGTCTCCAAAGGTTTTCCACTGAGAGAGAAACTCCTGTCCTTGGCCGAAACAAAATTAGTTTAAAAGCAAATCATTGCATCAGGTTGAAAGAAAATCGTGACTGTTTTCCCTCCACCCTCCCTTCTGCCCCCTCCTCTCTCCACTCTTCTCTTCCTTTTCCTTTCCATCCCTCCTTTCTGCTCTTTCTCTTTTCTTCCTTCCTTATTTCCTTCTTTTCTTTTGTTTCTTTTAATGCAGAGGCTAAGTGCTTAGGCTTTTGAATCAGTCCCAACCCTTGGGTAAATGACTAAACCTCCCTAGTTTCCTCTTGGCGTCTATTTTCCCAGCTGTAAATGAGATTGTGGTGAGAATTAAATGAGATTATGCAGGTAAATAACCTCATACCTGCCTGTTCAACAAACAGAAGCCATATTTATTACCAAAGAAACAGGGCTTTGTTTTTATTTTTGTTCCTAATAAATCTCAAACTTACGGTTTTGAAAAGCAGTGGCTTATTGTGGGGGTGTTTACATGATCACTTCAAGTACTTAAATTTTTTTTCTAATAACATTTGATGATTGTATTTGCTGTTGGCGTTTTGAGATTTTGCTGTGGGGACTACATCAACCTTAATTACTAATTTGGACATTTCAACCTTACATGAAAATTTTGGTATTTGAATATAGTTAGGAAACTAAATGAAGAGAAAGGAAACTACCCCATTCCCTTTGCTT
>NW_006926137.1:4601-9426 GCF_000298275.1 Orycteropus afer afer | reverse complement strand
ATCCGGATGGCTTTTGTGATGCGTGCTGAGTTCGGAGGAAGTTCCTTGATACCTGCTGAGACTGGAGGGCAGATAAAGGCCCTAAGGAGTGTTTAGAATTACAAAAGTTCTGTTAGCACTGCTGACACTAAAAGGTTTCTGGTTAAAGATTTTCCTGGAGGCTGCTAGAACTCTGGCTTCAGATTGACTCACAACACTAGCTACCAGAGCTCCTATTTACAGCCTTAGAAACCCTATAGGGCAGTCCTACTCTGTCTACAGAGTTGCTATGAGTTGAATTCAACTTGATTACAGTATGTGTGTGTGTTTTTTTGGGGGTATTGCCTTTGTATCTTCCATTCATTTATTTACATATTCTAACTTTGCTTCCCTCTGGATGTCTACCTACATATTTCACTTCAGATGATGATAGACTAGTTAGAGAGTAAGGAAGAGAAAGGAGGATGGGAAACAAAAGTTAAGGGAAAGGAAGGAAAGAAGAAAACAAAGGCATAGGGATCAATTGGGAATATATTGTGGCAACTATATGACTTATATGGTTCAAACCCACCAGCCACTCCTCAGAAGGAAGTTGGGCAATCCTACTTCTGTAGTGATACTGCCTCAGAAACCCAAGGAGGGGTCACTATGAGTCGGGCTGACTGGAAGGCACATAACAGCAACAACAACAACATATGACTTAAATGTGTATCTTTACAAACAATGTGAATAGATTGAGTTAATAGTTAATAGCTTTGTATTGCTACTTTTGTTGTTTTTTGCTTGGTTGATGGATTTTATTGCTTCCACAATAACTCATTAGTCTTTCTTATTATCTTGCCTGTCCTTCCCTTAGTGATATTCTACATCAGGATTTTCAAAGTGTGGTTCTCAGACCAGCAGCAATGCATCACTTGAGCATTTGTTAGAAATGTAAAATTTCAGGTCCAACTCTGACTCAGAATCAAAAACTTTGGGAGCTGAGGAAGATCAATCTGATTTTAACAAGTCCTTCAGGAATGTCACTGATGTATGCTAAAATTTTAGGAGCACTGCTCTGTGTATCCACTAGCATGAATTTTTAAAGCACATTTCTTACCATGTTCCTGCTACTCTATTTAAAATACTTTAGTATTTCCATTTTCACCATCTCAATGAAACCCAGACCCAAGATTCTTAGAATACAGACACCAGGTGGTTGGTCTCACATGTTTCTCTCCTATTCTCATCTCCCAACCCCACAACACCAGCCACACTGAAATACAGATACTTCTTATTGCTGTTTCTGTATTGTTTCAGATGGGTGGAACGTCCTATCTATATTTTTAGATAGGCTATTTCTAGGTGTACTTCAAGTTTCCCCTCAATTTTCAACCCCACCATGCAGCTTTCCCTCAGACACACCCCATTATATCAACCCTCATAAGGCACTTTCTCTTCATTGAAAGGAGTTCTGGTGGTGTAGTGGTTAAAAAATTTTGCTGCTAACCAAGAAGTCAGAGGTTGATCCCACTAGCCGCTCCATGGAAGAAAGATGGAGTGGTCTGTTTCCATAAAGATTTTCAGCCTTGGAAACCCAGTGAGGGTTGCTATGAGTCAGAATCAACTCAGTGACAGGGAGTTTGGTTTTGGTTTGGTTCTCTTCACTGTATTCTCTTATAACTCTGCATATATCATCAACACTTTGTTTTTCAAAGCAATAACAACTACCCACAAGAATATGGAGCAATAGGAACTCTCATTCATTGCTTGTGGGAATTCAAAATGGCATAGTCACTTTGGAAGTTTCTTGACCTATTCCTACAAAGCTAAATACATTCTAACTATATGATCCACCAGCCATGCTCCTAGGTATGTATCTAATTGAGTTTAAGATGTATGATGGCACAAATCCTGTACATAAATGTGTATAACAGCTTTAATATAATTGCCAAAAACTGGAAGTGACTAAATGTTCTTCAATAGGTAAAGAGATGAACAAATCCACACATTCATAAAGTGAAATATTATTCAACAATAAAAAGAAATGAACTGCCAAGCTAAGAGAAGACATGAAGGAATTTACATTCATATTTCTAAGTAAAAAAAAAAACAGTCAGAGAGTATAATATATGATATGATTACAACTATATGATATTCTTGAAAAGGCAAAATTGTAGAGACAGTAAAAAGTTGCCAGGTTTCTAGAAGAGAGGGGAATAAATAGGTTAATCACTGGGAAATTTTAGGCTAGTAAAACTAATTTGTGTGCTACAATATGGTGAATACATGACATTATATGTTTTTCAAAACCATAGAATCATACAATGCAAAAAAATGAATCTTAATGTAAATTATGAATGTCAGTCATTGATAATGCATCAATATTTGTTCATTATTTATAAAAAATATACTACACTAAGCCAAGATGCTAATGATAGGGAAAACTGTATGCAAGGAGTGGGGTATGGCTATTCTCTGTAATAACTCTCAATTTTCTTTAAATCTAAAACTCCTAAGTAATAAATTCTACTAAGAAAAATTTTTTAAATTTATCATACAATAGCTGCACACAAAATACATAGCAAAACAATATCAAATCCTTTCAGGAGAAACCTATACTACATAGAGTTATCCCATTATTTTACTGATAAAACTAAAAGTAAAATAAGTTCACAGTCCAAAATTTAACAAAGCAAATGAGAAAGTAAGCCAAATAACTGTGAATTACTAGAAAGAATACACATAAGGTATTATAATAATCAGATAAAATTTTCAAAATAAATGTGTTTAAAATATGTACACCAAAGGTAGAGTAAAAGCATCATAATTCTGAAAAAGAAACAAAACATAATTTTAAAAAATAGGCTAGGGATATATGAAGAAGCAAATGAAACTTTTAGAAATATAAAAAGTAACTAAAATGGAAAAATAACAATAGAAAAGATAATTATTGAATAGGCAACACAGAAAAAAGGAAAGCGTGAAAGTCAATTTAAGAGATGTGAAGTATAGCACTATATAGTCTATTATACGTTTGATTGGAATTACAAAATAAGTGTCAAGAGACAATATGTGTGATCATGGCTAAAAATTTCCCAGAGTATGTGTCTCCAGATTTAGGATGTAAAATGAGTCCCAAGGACAATAAATACAAAGGAACCTACACCTAGAGACTTCACAGTAAACTCAAAAACAAAGAGATTAGAAAATAAAAGGTCTAAATAATTTTCAAAGGATTGAAATTTAGGCTGACAGCAGACTCCTCAATATTATCAATGGATGCTAAAATACAATGGCAAAATCGTTTAGTTGTGTGGAGCAAAAGTAAATATCAACATAGATTTTTATAGAAGATGAATATTTATTGTAGTAGTTTTGTTGTTAGGTGATGTCGAGTGTACTCCAACTTTTAGTGACTCCATGTACAACAGAATGAAATACTGTCTGGTCCCATGTCATCTTCATAGTCATCGCTATGCCTGAACCCATTGTTACAGCCATTGTGTCAATCCATCTCATTGAAGGTTTTCTCCTTTTTCGCCAACCCTCTACTTTACCAAGCATGATATCCTTCTCTAGGGATTGATGCCTTCAGACAACACGACCAAAGTACATGAGACAAACTCTGGCCATTCTTGCTTCTAAGGAACATTTTGGTTCTGTTTCCTCAAGACAGATTTATTTGTTCTTCTGGCATTCCATGGTATCTTCAATTTTCAAATGAATGAATTCTTCTTCAGTCGTCCTTCCTTATTCATCTTCTAGCTTTCACATGCATATGAGCTTATTGAAAATACCATGGTTTGAGTCAGGTGCACCTTAGTCTTCAAAGTGACATCTTTGCTCTTACACACTCTTAAACACTTTTGCAGCAGATTTCCCCAGTGCAATACATCAACTGATTTCTTGACTGGTGCTATCATGGGCATTGACTGTGCATCCAAGTAAAATTAAATCCTTGAGAACTTCAATCCTTTCTCTATTTATCAAGCTTCTTATTCAGTTGTGAGCATTTTTATTTTCTTTATGTTAAAGTGTAAGTCATACTGGTGGCTACAGTTTTTGATCTTATAGTAAATGCTTCAAATCCTCATCACTTTCAGTAAGCATGATTGTTACATCTGCATATCACAGGTTGTTAATGAGTCTTCCTCTAAACCTGATGCTACATTTTTCTTTGTATTGTACAGAATAATCTTTTATTATTATCTCAGTAAGCAGATTGAATAAGCATGGTGAAAGGATGCAACCCTGACACACATCTTTTATGAGTATCCCCTTGTTCTGTTTGAATGACTGCCTGTAGGTCTGTGTACAGGTTCTTTATGTGTACAATTAAGCATTCTGGAATTCCCATTCTTTGCAATAGGTACAGGTTCCTTTTGTGTACAATTATTACAAATTGTATAAAGGGCTCTAGAATTCCCATTTGTCTGAATGGTATCCATAATTTGTTATGATTTACACAGTAGGATGTCTTTGCATAGTCAATAAATAATACGTGAACATCTTTCTGGGAGTTTTCTATTGATTTACTACTACAACCATTTAAAAATATTTTCAGCAAAATATTACTTGCATATGATATGAATGATATTTTTCAATAATTTGCACATTCTGTTGGATTAACCTTCTTTGGAAGGAGCACAAATATGCATCTCTTCCAGTTGGTTGTCTAGGTAGCTGTCTTTCAAATTTCTTGGTATGACCAGTGCTGTTGTTTTCCGTCGAGTCGGTCCCGACTCATAGCGACCCCTCCTTGGGTTTCCGAAGCAGTATCACTATGGAAGTAGGATTGCCCAACCTTCCTTCCGAGGAGTGGCTGGTGGGTTTGAACCGCCAGCCATCTGGTTAGCAGGCAAGT
>NW_006926137.1:0-531 GCF_000298275.1 Orycteropus afer afer | reverse complement strand
TTTTTTTTTTTTCATAAAAGTGAAAATCCTGTTTGCTTTTCTTTTGGTTAGTGAAAACAGGTAGTAACTTATGTCTGTCATAAAAGTGAGTTGATGTGTAGCAGACTATCAAAAAGCAGGGCATACTCATATTACTTAAAGAAAAATAAATATAATGAAAAAATATGGCATAATTAAGGTAAGTACAGATGTTTAAAAGTTTAAAGATGGGGCAAAAAATACAAAGAAATTATAAAATTTTAAAACACTGAGTGGGAAAAGAGGATTTAAATAAAAAGTAAAATAATAAAAATAAAGGTAGAAAAAAAAAAGACACATAGAATACAAGGGTAAATAAATAACACCTGCTTAATTCATTTTTTATTACTATGTTGTTGTTGTTAAGTGCCGTTGAGTCATTTCCGACTCATAGCGACCCCATGCACAGCAGAACGAAACACTTCCCGATCCTGCGCCAGCCCCACAATCCCTGCTATACTTGATCCCATCATCGCAGCCACTGTATCAATCCATCTCCTTGAAGGCCTCCCC
>NW_006926136.1:8812-9547 GCF_000298275.1 Orycteropus afer afer | reverse complement strand
TGCATGGGGTCGCTATGAGTCGGAAATGACTCAACTGCACTTAACAACAACAACAACAAATTTCCCCTAGTGTTTTCTTGAGGAACTTTATACTTTTAGGTTTCACATTTAAGTCTTTGATCCATCTGTAGTTAGTTTTTTTGTATGGTATAAGCCACAGATCTTGTTTCATTTTTCTGCAAATGGATCTCCAGTTTTGCTGGCCTCATTTGTTAAACAGATAATCTCTTCCCCATTGAATGGATTTTGGCCCTTTGTCAAAGATCAGCTGATGGATCTATTTTTGGGTCCTCAATTCTATTCCATCAGTCTATGTGTCTGTCATTGTAGCAATACCAGGCAGTTTTGACTACTGTGGCTATATAGTAGGTTTTGAGATCCAGCAGTGTGAGACCTCCTACTTTGTTCTTCTTCAATAATCATTTGCCCATCTGAGGTTTCTTTCCTTTCCATATAAAGTTAATGATTGTTTGTTCCATATTCTTAAAGAATGTTGATGGAATTTAGATTGGGATTGCATTGAAGGTGTAGATTGCTTTGTGTAGAAATTACTTTTTCAGAATATTTCAATCTGCCTATCCATGAGCATGGTATATTCTTCTATTTATGTAGATTGTGGATATCATTGTTTCTTTTCTTTTCTTTTTAATTGGATTTGGGTAAAAGTTTACAGAGTAAATTCACTTTCCATAATACAGCAGTTCACATACCCTTCATCTCATGATATTGACTACA
>NW_006926136.1:6375-7862 GCF_000298275.1 Orycteropus afer afer | reverse complement strand
TCCTGAGTCACTTCGATTTTCTAGGTACAGGATCATATCATCAGAAAATAAGCATTGTTTGACATTTTCCTTACTAATTTGGATGTCTTTGATTTCCCTTTCTTGCCTTATTTCCCTTGCTAGGACTTCCAATACAATGCTGAATAGAAGTGATGATAGAGGGCATCCTTGTCTGGTTCCTGTTCACAAGGGGAATGATTTCAGTTTCTCTCCATTGAGAGTAATGTTGGCTGTTGTTTTTGCATATATGCCCTTTATTAGAGGGAGCTCTGGTGGCATAGTGCCTAAGGAATTTTACTGCTAACCAGAAGGTTGGAGGTTCAAACCCAACAACCACTCCTCAGAAGGAAGGTTGGACAATCTACTTCTGTTGTGATATCACCTCAGAAACCCAAGGAGAGATCGCCAGGAGTCAGATCTGACTCGATGGCAGTGCTTTTGGTTTGGTGTGTTTTTGCCCTTTATTACATTGAGGAATGTCCCTTCAATTCCTGTTTTGCTGAGAATTTTGATTAGGAATGTGTGTTGGGTTTTTATCAAATGCCTTTTCTGCATCAATTGATATGAACATGTGGTTCTTCTTCCTTGTTTTATTTATGTGATGGATAACATTGATTGTTTTTCTGATGTTGAACCATCCTTGCATACCTGATATGAACTCCACTTGGTAATAAAGTATTATATTTTGATATGTTGTTGGAGTCTCTTGACTAGGATTTTGTTGAAGATTTTTGTACCTATATTCATGAGGGATATTGGTCTCTAGTTTTCCTTTTGGGTGATGTGTTTGCCTGGTTTTAGTGTCAAGGTTATGATTGTTTCATAAAATTAATTTGGGAGGATTCTGTCCTTTTCTATGTTTTAGAATAGTTTGAGTAGGATTGATGTCTGTTCTTCTCTGAAAGTCTGGCTGAATTATCCTGTGAAAACGTCTGGCCCAGGACTTTCTTTGTTGGAAAGTTTTTTAATGACCTGTTCAATTTTTTCTTTTGTTACGGATCTGTTCAACTCTTCTACCTCAGTCCATGTTAGTTTAGGTAAGTGGTGTTTCTAAAAAAATCTATCTATTTCTTCCAGATTTTCAAATTTCTTGGAATAGAGTTCTTTAGAGTATTCTGATATCATCCTATTTATTTCAGTTGGTTCTGTTGTGATATCACCTATTTTGTTTCATGTTTGTGTTATTTGTACTCTCTCCCTTTTTTTCTTTTGTTAAATTTCCCAGTGGTTTGTCAATTTTATTAATCTTTTCCGAAAACCAATATCTAGTCTTGTTGATTTTTTTCTGTTGACTTTCCATTTTCTGTTTCATTGATTTCAGCTTGAATCTTTATTATTTCCTTTCTTCTGTCTACTGTAGGCTTTTCTTGCTGTTCTTTTTCTAATTGTTGAAGATGTTAGTTTAAAGTATTGATTTCAGTTCTTTCTTCTTTTTTGATGTGTGCATTTATTACTATATAAATTGACCTCTGATCACTGCTTTTGCT
>NW_006926136.1:2700-3301 GCF_000298275.1 Orycteropus afer afer | reverse complement strand
GTACACCTAGGCTCTGTCAGAGCAGAGACTGTGATGGAGTTCTTGCCAGCCCAGAAGGTGGGTGGGAGTGCGGGACGGCTGCTCTTCCATTCACCAAGAGGGTGTGGGTATAAGAGTATAAAGAATAACATTGCACCTTTCCAGTAGTTTGTATCTGGATTGTCCTTGTGGTTTGGGCAAGTGGAGGCTATTCTTAGGTCTCTGGAATATGAGGGAACACTGTCACTTTAAATATCCAAAATGGTTGAACCTCTTTTAAGCATTCAAAAGGGCTGTGCTCTCCGGATTGACAAAAGTCCACAGCTCACCCCATTTCCTGCTTCACTGTTTCCCATTTTATTCACCAGCTATCAGTGGAGTCCTCAGTGCAGTCTCTGATTTTTAGGTTAATTCTTAGATCCTAACACCACTTGGCAATATCCAGGCTGTCTGTGCCATCAAGATCACAGACAGATCATAGCTCCATATGTCTCCTTTTTTGGTGTTTTAATGCAGGTTCTCTACTAATTGGAGTTTACCCCACTTCTACATCCTTTCTTTCAAAGCTCTGGGCTCCAGGATTATCTTCTATATCTGCATTAATTGGTTCCCCCTTTTTTTT
>NW_006926136.1:0-2280 GCF_000298275.1 Orycteropus afer afer | reverse complement strand
ACCTCACTGCCACGTCCTCATATCCAATTCACAGTGGCCCCTCCTTGGGTTTCCTAGGCAGTATCACTACAGAAACAGATTGCCCAATCTTTCTTCCGAGGAATGGCTGGTAGGAACTGTCAGCTTTCTGGTTAACAGTCAAATACCTTAGACACTACATCATCAGAGCTCCTGTAAGTGGGAAGGTGGCTAGTTAATTATTTTTATTTAAATAAGTTAAGTCATATATTTAAAATAAAATTAGATTCTGATTATTTTCTTTTCAATTTGCATAGATCAATGTCATCTCTATTCTTTAAAATTATATGGTTTATGAAAAATGAATTGTATCCTGAATGCTCTATTGCAATAATGTATGTATTATTTTCACCACCTTAAAAATATTCTTAGAAATTCCCCACTCTCCACACTCTTAGTGACCACTGATATGTGTTCTGTCCCACAGATTTCACATTCTCCAGAATCTCATAGTAATGAGCTATGTAATAATTTTAGTCTGGCTCCTTCCAGTTAACAAAATTTTTTAAAGATAAATCTATAACCCTTTCTATCTCTGAATAGTATTCCATTGTATGGGTGTACCACAGTTTCTTTATCCATTCACCTTTTGAAATGTATCTTGGTTGCTTCCAGATTTTGCAACCAATTCAATTATGAATAGAGCTGCTCTAAATATTCATGCAGTGTGTACCTAAGTTTTGAAGTCAATCAAGTAAATGCATTAGACCACAGTTTCTGGGCCTATGGTGGTGAAGTCATTAAGCCTTCAGCTGCTAACATAAAGGTCTTTGGTTTGAAACCATCAGCAGCTCTATAGTAGAAAGATGTGGCAATTTAATTCCATAAAGGTTATAGTCTATGGGGCTATTCTTCTCTGTCCTATATGGTTACTATTAGTTGGAATCTACCAGATGACAACAAGATTTTTTTTTTTCTTTTTGTAATATGCTAAGTATATATTTAACTTTAAAAGAAACTGCCAAAATGTCTTAAAGTGTCTGCACAGTTTTTCATTCCCACCACAAGTACATGAGAGTTCCTTTGTTATGTATACTTACTAGAATTTGGCATTCTTAGTTATTTGAATTTTAAGCATTTTAATAAGTGTCATTTTAATTTTCTTGTTCCTTAATATAGATAATGTTGTGTTTCTTTTCTTATGCTTATCTGTCATTCAATTATTTTCTTTGCTACAGCATCTATTGGGGTCTCTGTGTCAAGTTAGCTAAAGATTGTTAAGGACACTTGTTTTTGACAAACAATAGACAGGTCTATAAGGTGGACAATAACATCAGGGAGGTAACACTCCTTAGACCAATCAATGATATGTGGTCAAAAAGGCAGCATTTGTCCATGAATAAAACTTAGAAGGCATGAAGGGATAGGGAGTAGTGTTATTACATTATGCAGTCAATATCACAAAACAAAATGCATGAAATATTGAATGGAAAACAAATTTACTCTGTAAATTTTCACCCAAATCACAATAAAATTTATCAATATACAAATAGAATATTTTTGGTCTTGTTTTCTAACTAAACCAAATTCATTATTATTGAGTTGATTCTGACTCACAGTGACCCTCCTTGGGTTTCCAAGGCTGTAAACCTTTACAGAAGTACACTGCCTGATCTTTCTTCTGCAGCACAGCTGGTGAGTTTGAACCAAAGACCTTGTAGTTAGCAGGCAAGTGCTTTAACCACTATACTACCAGAGCTCTTTCTTGTTGCTGTTGTTGTTTGCCATCAAGTCGGCCCTGACTCATAACGACCCGTCCTTGGGTTTCCGAGGCAGTATCACTACGGAAGTAGCATTGCCCAACCTTCCTTCTGAGGAGTGGCTGGTGGGTTTGAACCGCCAGCCTTCTGGTGAGCAGTCAAGTGCCTTAACCACTATGCTACCAGAGCTCCTTGTAAGGGTGTTGAATTTACACTTAAAAGCTTTACAACCTTTTTTGTGTGTGTTTTGTAGAATCACCATGATTTGTTAATTGGCAATTCTCCTAGGATAATTTCTACCCAAAACTCACAAAAGGAAGCATAACCAAAACATACAGCCATTCTAGTCGTCTTAGAGCAGATGTTTGCTGGTATACATATTTTTAGCTGGAAAATGTTTGCCAGAAATACGAGCATTTTATTTTGAAACTAAAGTGTTATTGTTATCAAATAAAGATGTTTTGAGAGAAACATACGTTTGATTTGGGAAAAGGAAACCAAGACACTTAAAGATATTATGCTATTATACTTATTTCCTGAAAAAAATATACAGACATATATA
>NW_006926135.1:9069-9598 GCF_000298275.1 Orycteropus afer afer | reverse complement strand
AGTGCATAGTTTTTTAAAAAACTAAAAATTGAATTGAATAGAGCTTCCTTAGTGATAAAGGTATCTACTGTCATCAATAAAGCAAAGGTAAACATATTTCTGGTATTCTTTGCTTTCAGCTAAGATCCATCTAAGATCAGCAGTTACATGCCTCCTTCCATGTCCTCTTCTGAATCCAGCTTGTATTTCTGGAAGTTCCTTATCAATATACTGTTGCAACCATTTCTGAATTATCTTCAGCAAAATTTTACTTGCATGTAGTATTAATAATATTGTTTGATAATTTCCACATTCTGTTGGACCACCTTTCTTTGGAATGGACACATATATGGATCTCTTCCAGTCGGCTGGCCCAGAAGCTGTCTTCCAAGTTCCTGGCATAGATGAGCAAGCGCCTCCGCAGCTGCATCATTTGCAGAAACAGCTCAATGGCCATTCCATCAATCCCTGAAGCCTTGTTTTTCACCAATTCCTTCAGTACAGCATGGACTTCTCCCTTCAATACCATTGGTTCTTCTTTTTTTATTTC
>NW_006926135.1:1730-2769 GCF_000298275.1 Orycteropus afer afer | reverse complement strand
CAACTACCAAGAAGGACAAAGATGTAATGATACAACAGTCGGGATGGGGAATACTTTTGGCAGGAGGAAAGGATTCTGATTGGGAAAGCTCAAACAGAGGCTTCTGGAAACTCTATTTTGACCTAGCAGGTGGTTACACAGGTGTGTCATTTAAAATAACTTAAGTAGAACATCTTTATCCATTTTTATGCATTTCTCTGTATCTCTATTTTTTCACAATAAAAAAAAAAAACTACCCCTGCCCAAAGAATCCAAGAAACTCAAAAATTCCCCTCACTAACCTATGGAGGAAGGTTTTCCTATCAAGGAAACCCTAACTTTTGAGAAGGACAATGAAATTTCATTAATTAACGAAAGCATGCACACATACACACAAGGGAAAAAAGCCAACCAGACTGCTATGAATTGAACTGTGTTCCTCCAAAATTATGGGTTAACTTGGCTGGGCCATGATTCTTAGTATTATTTAATTATCTTCCATTTTGTTATTCTATGTGTTGCAAATCCTAACCCCCGAGATGTTAACATTTGGTCTGAAATAGACCAAACATGCAATCAAGATGTATTGATGATTACTGGTGATCAGAATGTGAAAGGCAGAAACAAAGAAGAATCATCAATAGTTGAAAAATAAGGTCTTGGTGATAGAAATGACACCAGAGATTGCATGATAGAATTTTGCAAGACCAATGACTTCTTGTTGTTGTTAGGTGCTATTGAGCCATCTCTGACTCACAGTGACCCTATGCAAAGCACAACAAAACACCACCTGGTCCCGCACCAGCTCTGTGATCCCTGCTATACTTGAGCCCATCACCGCAACCACTGTGTCAATCCATCTTGTTGAGGGTCTTTCCCTCTTTTGTCAACCCTCCACCTTACCAAGCATGACATCCTTCTCCAGGGAATGGTCCCTTCTTACAACATGACTGAAGTAGGTAAGATGAAGTCTGGCCATTCTCGTTTTCAAGGTGCATTCTGGCTGCACTTCCTCCAGGGCAGATATGTTAGTTCTTTTAGCTATCTATGGTACTTTCAG
>NW_006926135.1:0-544 GCF_000298275.1 Orycteropus afer afer | reverse complement strand
TTGGACCCCAAGGTTGAGGGGCTTTCATCCAGCCCCTAGAGCTTGGCACTTTGAACTTGGACTTAAAGCCTCCAAATTGTAAGAGAATAAACTCCCGTTTGTTAAGGCCATCCCATTTGTGGTATATTCTTGTCAGAGTGGCACTAGGGAACCAGAACAACATCTTGCTGGTATTCTTTGCTTTGAGCCAAGATCCATCTGACATCAGCAATAATGTCCCTTGTTCACGTCCTCTTCTGAATCCAGTCTGTACTTCTAGAAATTTTCTGTCAATATACCTTAATCTTCATCAGTAAGTGCCTCAAGTCATCTTCACTTTCAGCAAGCAAGGTTGTGTCATCACACTTATAGAAATGAGTAATGACTTACTCATTTCAAAAACATTTTTCAACAACATAAACTGCATCTACACACCTGCACCTCATCAGATGGGATTCACAGGAATTAAATCAACTACATCTGTGGAAAGAGGCAATGGAGAAGTTCAATACCATCAGTCAAAACAGGCCAGGAGCTGACCGTGGAACAGACCATCAACTGCTCA
>NW_006926134.1:9261-9887 GCF_000298275.1 Orycteropus afer afer | reverse complement strand
TTTTTTTTTCTTTTTTCATAAAGTTTAGAGATTAGTCCCTTCTCCAATATGTTACTGCTATTTTTTTTTCCTACTCTGTAGAGTCTCTTCTTACTCTTTTAATGAAATGTTTTGATGTGCATAAATGTTTAATTTTTAGGATATGCTGGTTTTCAACTTTGTCTTCTCCTGTTTAAGGGTATCTGTCTTTATTTCATAATGTATTTTTGCCACCCATCAGAGTCCCTAATTTTACCCACTGAGGTCTTTATAGTTTTATGTTTTATATTTAGGTTTTTGATCCATGTTGACTTAGTTTTTGTGTAGGGTCACAAATATGGATCCTGTTTTATTTTCCCACAAATTGTTATCTAATCTTGCCAGCATCATTTGTTAAAGAAACTTTATCTTCTTCTCTTTAATGGTTTCTGCCCTTTTTCAATGATCTCCTGCCAATAAGTACATGGATTTACCTCTGGGTTCTCAATTCTGTTCCATTGGTCTATGTATCTATCATTGAACCTTGCTATTTTGTCTACAATGGTGGCATAGGAGGTATTGATATGGGGAAAATGTGACTTCCCACATTATTCTCCTTCTTTAGTAATGCTTTGCTTATCCAGGGTCACTTGCTTCTGCATATTATT
>NW_006926134.1:6377-7161 GCF_000298275.1 Orycteropus afer afer | reverse complement strand
CATCATTTTCTTTGTTATAGAGTAGTTCGAGTACAACTGCTTTTAGCTTTCCTCATAATATTGGTAGAATTAGCCATTGAAGTCTTATGGGCCAAGACTATTTTTTGTTAGTAATTTTTTATGGCCTGTTCAATTTTTTGTTTTGTGAAGTATCTGTTTAAAATTTCTACCTCAGTTTGCTTTAGTTTCAGTAGGTAATGTGTTTGCAGAATTTTTTACTATTTCTTCTAGGTCTTCAAATAGCTTAGAGTACAATTTCTCATAGTATTCTGTTATTATCCTTTTTGTTTCAGTATGTTTTGCTTTGATATCACCTATTTTATCTCTTATTTATTATACTTGCACTTTTTCCTTTGTTAAGATTTCTTTTTTTTTCAATTTTATTAATACTTTAAGTGAACCAATTTAGAGTCTTGTTGATTTTTTCTACTGTTTTAATTTTCTTTTTTCTGTTGCATTTATTTCTGCTCAAATCTAATTTCCTTTCTTCTGGTGACTGTTGGCTCTTTTTGCTGTTCTTTTTCTGATTGTTGGACATGGGAGATGATTGATTAAGGTCTTGATTTTTGATCTTTTTCTTCTTTGATGTGTATATTTATTCCTATAAATCATGCTCTGATAAGTGTTTTGTTGTGCCCAAAAGATTTTGCATGTTGTGTTTTCTTATTTGTTGGATTCAGTGGATTAATTTCATTTAATTTGTTATTTATTCTATTATTCGATGGATTTTAAGCAGCACATTATTCTGCTTCCATGTTTGTTTGTTTTTTGTTATTGTTGTTTT
>NW_006926134.1:4452-5802 GCF_000298275.1 Orycteropus afer afer | reverse complement strand
TTATGCATTTGGGGCTCTTTCATTAGATACATAGATATTCATTGTGGTCTTCTTGTTGAAATGACCCTTTAATCATTATATAATACCCTCTCTGATCTCTTGCTAGTTTTTGCAGTAATGTCTATTTTATCAGAAATTAATATTGCCACTCTTTTTTCATTACTATGTACTTGATTATCTTTTCTAACTCTTGGATCTTTAGCTTATTTCTTTCATAGCATCTAATATGTGTATCTTGTAAATAGCAAATTGATAAGTCATGCTTTCTTATCCATTCTACAGCTTTCTTTCTTTTAAATAATAAATTTACATTTAGTATCATTATTGATAGATATAGGTGCTCTAGTAGCATAATGCATAAGCCACTTGACTGCTAACCAGAAAGCTGATGGTTCAAACCCACCAGCCACTCCTCGGAAGGAAGGTTGAGCAATCTACTTCTGTAGTGATACCACCTCAGAAACCCAAGAAGGGTTTGCTATGATTCGGGTCCAACTTGATGGCACATTACACCAACAACAACAGCATTGATAGATATAAATTCACTGCTACCATTTTGCTTTTTTTCAGGGTGTGTAATTTTAGTGTTTATTGTGTCTCAATTGCATATATTTTCCTGTGCTGAATTTTTTAAAATGAATTTTCTTATCATCTCCCTTACAGCTCTTGTTATAATGTTTAGTGATTCTTTGTTCTTTATGATTCTCTTCCTTTTAATTTTGTTAATAAATTTCAGTAATTTTCCTTTAGGTTAGCCTGTAATTTATTATCATCTTCCCAAGTTCATAACAGTTTAGGCTATCTTGGTATAATCTTGATTCTCTCTGCATTTAGAAGACTTATACCTACACAATTTGGTCCCCCCCTTTTTTTTTATTTGTAGTGGTATAGAAAATGATATCTCCAGTTTCATATATTTAAGCTTGTAGGTTTATTTCATATTTAATATTTCTACACCTGGGTTGATTTCCAAATTATATTATTGTGTATATTAATTTTAAATTATTGCCTGACTTTGTCAATTCTTTGTCTGAAAAAAAATCGCTTAGCAGCTCTTATAGGAGCTCTGGTAGCATAGTGCCTAAGGCACTTGACTGCTAAGCAGAAGGCTGGTGGTTCAAACCCACCAGCCACTCCTTGGAAGGAAGGTTAGGCAATCTACTTCCATGGTGATACTGCCTTGGCAACACAAGGAAGGGTCGCTATGAGTCTCGTTGCCTTCTTGCATGTACGGTTTCTGCTAAGAATTTAGGCTTTGGTCTTATTGGTTCTCCTTTTTAGTTCACTTTTCATTTTCCTGAGTTGCTTTCAGGTACTTTCTTTGTCTTTGGTTTTGGATAATTTGATTAT
>NW_006926134.1:2532-3966 GCF_000298275.1 Orycteropus afer afer | reverse complement strand
AGTACCACTGCACAAATAGATTGCCCAACCTTCCTTCCAAGGAGTAGCTGGTGGGTTGGAACCATCAGCCTTCTGGTTAGCAGTCACATGCTTAAGGACTAGTATTTCCAATAACATAATGAAATTTCTTCTTTTGGAAGATTTTCTAGTCCTGTTTTGGCCACTTGACTGAGCCACATTGGCTTTTATTTTTTTTTTTTTTGAAGTTCTGTGTAGTTTCAACACTAACATTGTGGTGTTATTGTATGTGTTTGTTGATTTTATATACATATATATATACATATATATATACACCGCCAGCCACTCCTCAGAAGAAAGTTTGGGCAATATACTTCCATAGTGATACTGCCTCAAAAACCCAAGGAGGGGTTGCTATGAGTTGGACTTGACTCCATGGCACACACACACACACACACACACAAATTGTTTTCTTCTAATATACCTGGGAAACCAAATCAGTCTGTTAGTCTAGTTTCTAGTTTGATGTTTCTGTATCATTCACCATCTGTGTCTGGGTAGATTTGTTAATAGATGGTTTAATTGGCATGACTCTTATTGCTGGTCATGCAGAGAAACTGATACAGGACTTTTTGGGTGTTTTTTGTTACCTGTCTTTAGTGTAGTAGTGCTGAAGCATGTGGGTGAGCTTATACAGTGGGTGGGAGATGCAAGTGTCAAATTTGGGTGGAAAGGGTCACTGGCTCTTAACTGTTGGGGAAAAATAGAATAAGAAAGACAGAAACAATGAAGGTGTAAGAGCAAGGGGGAATAAAAGATGAAAAAAGTGAGCAGAATGGAGACAGATGATCCAAGATAGAAAAAAATAAAAGAAAAAGAAAATGGCACAGTACTACTTTAAGCACTGCTCCTAAACATGACTGTGGCAAAAATTTAGCACTTGCTTTGCAAAAGTGTGTCCCATTGAACACTAGATGGTAGAAGTTGTGCTATTGAACTTTGAAGTGGCAAATGCTGGGAATCTGTTCCATGAAATAAAAAAATAGAAAAAGGAATAGGGAGGAAGAAGAAGAAAAAAACAAATTAGAAATATAAAACAACAACAAGAAGAAGGAAGAACTATGAAAAAATAAGTAGAAAGAGAAAGGGGAAAAAATGTGGTACAGTACTGGCTCCAGTGTTAGCCATCAGAAACAATTGTGGTGGGAATTTGGAGCTCAATCCATCTTAGCAGGCACCACTATCTTTGGAGGGACATGGGTGGGCCCAACTGAACAAAAATTCACTGGGAGTTTGGGGAGGGAGGAAGAAAATAAACAAGAGAAAAATTTTAAAAAAATTTTATTTAAAAAATAAAAAAGAAGAAGTGAGAAAAGAGGCAATAACTTGTAAAAAAACAAAATAAAAGTAGCACAGTACTATTGGGAAAGTTTACCTTCAAAAACAACTGAATGTATGACATACTTCCCCTGTAGG
>NW_006926134.1:0-767 GCF_000298275.1 Orycteropus afer afer | reverse complement strand
ATTTTGAATGAGATAACCCTATGATCTACTATGTCTAGAATGACAAATTGAAGAGGAATGGCATGGCATTCATCATCACAAAAGATATTTCAAGAATTGTTTTGAAGTACAATGCTGACAGTGATAGAATAATATCCATACACCTTCAAGGAAGACCAGTAAATATGACTTTTATTCAAATTTATGCACCAACCACCAAAGCCAGAGATGAGGAAACTGAAGATTTTTATCAACTTCTGCAGTCTGAACTTGACTAAATGTGCAATCAATATGTGTTAATTGTCACTGGTGACTGGAATGCAAAATTTGGAAACAAAGAAGAATCACCAGTAGTTGGAAAATTTGGCCTTGGTGACAGAAATAATGATGGAAATCACGATAGAATTTTGCAAGACCAATGACTTATTTTTTGCAAATACCTTTTTCAACAACACAAACAGTGGCTATATGTGTGGACTTCACCAGATGAAATACACAGGAATCAGAGTGACTACATTTGTGGCAAGAGGCGATGGAAAAGCTCAATATCTTCAGCCAAAACCAGGCCAGGAGCTGATTGTGGAACAAGCCATCAATTGTTCATATGAAAGTTCAGTATGAAGTTGAAGACAATTAAAACAAGTCGTGAGACTCAAAATATGATCTTGAATATATCCCTCCTGAATTTAGAGACCATCTAAAGAACAGATTTGATGCATTGAACACCAATGACCAAAAACCAGAACTGTGGAAGAAGATCAAGAACATCATCCATGAAGAAAGCAAGA
>NW_006926133.1:9702-10793 GCF_000298275.1 Orycteropus afer afer | reverse complement strand
AAATAGATCCAGACTTATGGTGAGCTGATCTTTGACAAAGACCCAAAATCCATTAAATGGGGAAGAGAATGTTTGTTTAATAAATGGTGCTGACAAAACTGGAGATCTATTTTCAGAAAAATGAAACAAGATTTGTGCCTCACACCATACACAAAAACGAACTCCAGATGGATGAAAGACTTAAATGTGAAACCCAAAACTACAGAGTTTCTCAAGGAAAAATTAGGGGCAAATTTAGAGACCCAAATATATGGCATAAATAGACTATCAAGCATAACTCAAAATGCACAGTATCAGAAGAGAAACCAGATGATTGGGACCTTCTAAATATTAAATTTTTATGGGCTTCCAAAGAGTTTTTCAAAAGAGAATCTACAGATTGGGAAAAAAATATTTGCTAATGACATATCTAACAATGGACTTATCTCTAGAATTTATAGAAAACTCCAACACCTCAATAATAAACAGAAAAACAATCCAATTAAAAAATGGGCAGAAGACATGAATAGACACTTCACCAAGGATGATATTCAAGCAGCCAACAAAAAAGATGAAGAAATGCTAATGATCATTAGCTTTAGAGAGATGGAAATCAAAACAACAATTAGATACCATCTTGCTCCAGCACTAGTAGCAAATTCAATGAGACAGAAAATAACAAATGCTGTCGAGGATGTGGAGAGATTGAGACTTTCATACACTACTGGTGGGACTGTAAAATGGTACAACCATTGTGGAAAGCAGTATGACGATTCTTTCAAAAGTTGGAACTAGAAATACCATTTGACCCAGCTATTCCATTACTAGGTATATATCCTAAAGAAGTGAGAGCCATGCAAGAACATACATATGCACACCCATGTTCTTCACGGCACTATTTACAGTAGCCAAAAATGGAAACAACCTAGGTGAACCTCAACTGAGGAATGGCTATCTAAACTATGGTACATACACACAATGGAATATTATGCAACCCTAAAGAATGATGTAGAATCTGCAAAACACCATATAATGTGGATGAGCTTGGCGGACATTATGCTGAGTGAAATAAGTCAAACACAAAAGGACAACTATTGTGTTAGTCCATTATT
>NW_006926133.1:7587-8305 GCF_000298275.1 Orycteropus afer afer | reverse complement strand
GAGGGGAGATGTTGCATTGTGGTAAATTGTTGTCAATGTCTTGAGACAAAGTGTATGTGAACTGCTGTATGGAAAGTGTATTGCTTTGTAAATTTTCACCCAAACCACACACACACACGCAAAAGAACCAATCTGTCCATCCCATTTCCTGCTATTCAATGTAAAAAACAAAAGTAAGTGCCTCTAGCTCAGCGTTTGTTGACACATCTCAATACCTGGAACCTTGTTTATTGCCAATTCCTTCAGTGCAGCTTTGATATCTTCCTTCAGTACCATTGGTTTTATCATGTGCCACCCCTGAAATAGTTGAATATCAAAAGTTCTTTTTTGTACAGTGACTCTGTACTCCTTCCATCTTTGTTGGGTGATATCTGCATTATTCAGTATATTGTCATTAAATCTTTTAATATTGCCACTCAAGGACTGAATTTTTTCTTCAGTTCTTTCAGCTTGAGAAATGTCCAGTGTGCTCTTCTTTTTTGGTTTTCCAACTTCAGGTCTTTGTATATTTCATTCTAATAATGTACTTTGTCTTCTTGAGCTCCTCTTTGAAATCTTTTATTCAGTGTTTTTTATCTTGTCAATTTCTTCCATTTGCTTTAGCTACTCTCTATTCAAGAGCCAACCTCAGAGCCACTTTTGACATGCATTTTGACGTTTTTCTTCCTTTCTTTTCTTTTTTTTTTTTTTTTATTAGGATTTGGGTGAATATTTACAG
>NW_006926133.1:6556-7137 GCF_000298275.1 Orycteropus afer afer | reverse complement strand
TACTCGCCAAAGTAGTAGGTGGAACAATGTTTTGTATAGTATGTTATGCCAATTGAGCTTGATGTCCCCTGCGACCATGGTCCCAAGCCTGCAGGTTCAACTAGTCGGTACCTCTGGGTAGCTGGCTGTGACCAAGTAATGACCATATCCTTGCCCCTTGTCAGCTCTACTATACACCTGGGAATTCTGATCTTTCCTTTCCTTTCTTTTTAATGACCATTTGTTTCTTCATGTATGATGTTCTTTATGTCATTCCACAACTCATTTAGTTTTAGGTCATTAGTGTTCAATGAGCCAAACTAGTCTTCAGATAGTCTATAAATTCAGGTGGGATGTTATCAAGCTCATAGTTTATCTCTCCTGGACTTTTTTTTATATACATACATTTCTTCAACTTGAAGTTGTGTATAAGCAATTCATGCTCCGTTCCACCATCAAGCCCTGAACTTTTTTTTTGCTGAAGATATTGAGCTTCTTCATCACCTTATTCTACAGATTTAGTGTGATTTGTGTGAATTCCATCTGGTGGTGTACATGTGTAAGCTGATATTTATTTTATTGAAAAAAGATATTTGTAATGA
>NW_006926133.1:2723-3645 GCF_000298275.1 Orycteropus afer afer | reverse complement strand
AGGAGAGACCCATCATTGCATCTAGAGGGCAGCTTGCAAGCTTTTAAGATCCCAGTTGCTACTCACCAATGTAGGAGGTACAACAAGATTTGTGTAGTATGTTATGCAAATTGAGCTTGATGTCACCTGCAACTGTGGTCCCAAGCCCACAAGTTCAACTATTCAGTCCCTCTGGGTAGCTGGCTGTGATCAAGCAGTGACCACAACCTTGCCCCTTGTCAGCTCTGCTATACACCTGGGAATTCTGATCATTCACATAAACTTGTAGAACCATTGTCTGCCAACCCTATACATGTTCTTGGGTATGCTCCCTGCTTCATAGACATACCTACTAGTTCAGTCTGTAAACCTATCTGTCCACCCATCTATCCACCCGTATACCCATGTTTGCCTTCACTGGCAAGGCAGTACTCTATGGCAAAAGGGTTCATCTTTGTTGTCTATGCCTCTCATGTACCTCATTATGTTTTTCTCTTCCTCAATGCCACCATATTGATCACTCATATTTGGTATATTGCCCTTCTCTTCACTCAAATCAATACTTATCTCTATCTATCTAACAGTTATCCGTCCCCTTCCCTCCCACCCCTGGTAGACAACAAAGAAAATTCTCTTTCATAAATAAACCTTTCCTTGACTTCTACAGTAACAGACTAATACAATATTTGTTCTTTTGTCATTGACTTATTTCACTCAGCATAATATCCTCCAAGTTCATCCACGTTATGTGGTGTTTTGAAGATTCTACATTATTCTCTAGCATTGCATAGTATTCCACTGAGTGTACATACCATAGTTTGGTTATCCAATCCTCAGTTGATGGACATCTAGGTTGTTTCCATCTATTGGCTATTGTAAATAGTGCTGCAATGAACATGGGTGTGCATATATCTGCTCTTGTCATGGCTCTCACTTCTTTAGG
>NW_006926133.1:0-729 GCF_000298275.1 Orycteropus afer afer | reverse complement strand
AAACTATGGTACCTACACATACTGGAATGCTATGCAGCAATAAAGAATAATGTACAGTCTGCAAAACACTGCATAATATGCATGGACATGGAGCACATTATGCTGAGTGAAATAAGTCAATCACAGGACAAATATAGTATGAATTCATTGTTGTGGAGGGTCAAGGAAAGGTTTATATGTGGAGGGAAACTTCCTTTTTTGGTTGCCAGGGGTGGGAGGGGAGGGGAGGAAACACTGCAAAAAAAATAATGCATTGACCCATGTCACTTTAGTTTTATACAGTATATTTCAGTATATTTGTACAGTATATTTCAGTATATTTTTACTGTATATTCAGTATTTATGTACAGTAGACTTCAATGTACATAATTTATATTTCAATAAAATGCATTTTAAAACAATTACTATCAAGTCCATTAAAGAGATACAAATCAAAACAACAATTAGATACCATCTGGCCCCAGCACTAATAGCAAAGTTCAACAGGACAGAAAATAACAAGTGCTGGTGAGGATGTGGAGTGATTGGGACTTTCATACACCATTGGTGGTACTGTAAAATTATATAACCACTGTAGAGAACAGTGTGGCGATTCCTTATAAAGTTAGAATTAGAAATACCATTTCATCCAGCAATCACATTATTAGGTAAATATCCTAAAGATGTGAGAGTCAGGATAAGAACAGATACATGCACACCCATTTTTCATTAAAGCACTATTTACAATAG
>NW_006926132.1:8817-10125 GCF_000298275.1 Orycteropus afer afer | reverse complement strand
TCTTTTCTGTGGACAAGGAGAGACTCATTGTTGCATCTAGATGGCTGCTTGCAAGCTTTTTAAGATCCTAGTTGCCACTCACCAAAGTAGGATGTGGAGCAATGTTTTGTGTAGTATGTTATACCAGTTGAGCTTGATGTCCCTTGTCACTATGGTCCTGAGCCCACAGGTCCAACTACTTGCTCCCTCTGGGTAGCTGGCTGTGGCTAAGAAGTGACTACAACCTTGCCGCTTGTCAGCTCTACTATATACCTGGGAATTCTTATAGAACATACAAATACACTTGTAGAAACATTGTCTGCTAACCCTATTCGTGGTCTTAGGCACACTCCCCTCTACATAGATATACTTAGTAGTTGAGCCTGTCCACCCATTTATCTGCCTGTGTTTCAGTGTTTGGTTTCACTGACAATGCAGTACTGTATGTGCAAGAGGGTTCATCTTTGTTGTCTGTACCTCCCATGTACTTTCTCTGTCTTCCTCTTCCTCAGTGCCACCATGTTGATCACTTACATTTGGTACATTGCCCTTCTCTTCACCCAAATCAGTACTTGTCTCTTCCTATCTGACAGTGTTGCCTCCCCTTCTGTCCCACCCCTGGTAACCAACAAAGTAAATTTCCTTCCATATAGAAACCTTTCCTTGACTTTTTACAATAACAGACTAATACAATATTTGTCCTTTGTGATTGACTTACTTCACTCAGCATAATGTCCTCCAAGTTCATCCACATTATGTGGTGTTTCGCAGATTCTGTGTGGTTCTTTAGGGTTGCATAGTATTCCATTGTGTGTATGTACCACAGTTTGGTTATCCATTCTTTTGTTGATGGGCACCTAGGTTGTTTCCATCTTTTGGGTATTGTAAATAGTGCTGCAGTGAACATGGGGGTACATATATCTGTTCTTCTGGCTCTCACTTCTTTAGGATATATACCACTAATGGAATGGATTGGTCAAATGGTATTTCAAATTCCAACTTTTAAGGAATTGCCATACTGCTTTCCACAGTGGTTGTATTTTGGACATTTCCACTAGCAGTGTATGAGAGTCCAATCTCTCCGCATCCTCGCCAGCATTTGTTATTTTCTGTCTTGTTGAACTTTGGTACTAGTGCTGGGGCAAGATGGTATCTCATTGTTGTTTTCATTGACATCTCTCCAATGGCTAATGATGGTGAGCATTTCTTCACATGTTTGTTGGCCGTCTGAATATCCTCTTTGGTGAAGTGTCTATTCATGTCTTCTGCCCATTTTTAAATTGGATTATTTGTGTTTTTGCTGTTGAGGTGTTGGAGTTTCCTATAAAT
>NW_006926132.1:7054-8717 GCF_000298275.1 Orycteropus afer afer | reverse complement strand
TGTGGTTCTTTAGGGTTGCATAGTATTCCATTGTGTGTATGTACCACAGTTTGGTTATCCATTCTTTTGTTGATGGGCACCTAGGTTGTTTCCATCTTTTGGGTATTGTAAATAGTGCTGCAGTGAACATGGGGGTACATATATCTGTTCTTCTGGCTCTCACTTCTTTAGGATATATACCACTAATGGAATGGATTGGTCAAATGGTATTTCAAATTCCAACTTTTAAGGAATTGCCATACTGCTTTCCACAGTGGTTGTATTTTGGACATTTCCACTAGCAGTGTATGAGAGTCCAATCTCTCCGCATCCTCGCCAGCATTTGTTATTTTCTGTCTTGTTGAACTTTGGTACTAGTGCTGGGGCAAGATGGTATCTCATTGTTGTTTTCATTGACATCTCTCCAATGGCTAATGATGGTGAGCATTTCTTCACATGTTTGTTGGCCGTCTGAATATCCTCTTTGGTGAAGTGTCTATTCATGTCTTCTGCCCATTTTTAAATTGGATTATTTGTGTTTTTGCTGTTGAGGTGTTGGAGTTTCCTATAAATTCTAGAGACAGGTCCCTTGTCAGATATTTCATTGCTGAATATTTTTTCCCAGTCTGTAGGTTCTCTTTTTACTCTGTTGGAGAAGTCTTTGGAAGCACATAAAATTTTAATTTTTAGAAGGTCCCATTCATCTAGTTTCTCATCTGCTGTTTGTGCATTTTGAGTTATGCTTGATAGTCTATTTATGCCATATATTAAGGCCCCTAAATTTGCCCCTAGTTTTTCCTTGAGGAACTTTATAGTTTCAGGTTACACATTTAAGTCTTTGATCCATCTGGAGTTAGTTTTTGTGTATGGTGTGAGGTACAGATCTTGTTTCATTTTTTTTGCAAATGGATATTGAGTTTTGCCAGCACCATTTGTTAAACAATCTCTTCCCAATTTAATGGATTTTAGCCCTTTGTCAAAGATCAGGCTGAGGGATCTATTTCTGGGTTCTCAATTCTATTCCATTGGTCTCTGTGTCTGTCATTGTACCATTACCAGGCAGTTTTTACTATTGTGGCTATAGAGTAGGTTTTAAGATCTGGGAGTGTGAGGCCTCCTGCTTTGTTCTTCTTTTTCAGTAACGCTTTGCTTATCTGAGGCCTTTTTCTTTCCATATAAAGTTAATGATTGTTTTTTCTGTATCTTTAAAGAATGTTGGTGGGATCTGGATTGGGATTGCATTACATGTGTAGATTGTTTTGGGTACAATTGACGTTTTCACAATGTTCAATCTTCCTATCCATGAGCATGGTATGTTCTTCTATATATCTCCATAAGTTTTTAAGTCTCTTTATAATAGGTTTCTAGATTTGGAAGGCACTTTTTTTTTTTTAAATAAATATTTTATTTTTTGACTAAACAATATTTGCCACGTGCACAAAAAACTAAAGGTATACAGTGAAAATGAAGTTCCCCTTTTCTTCCTATACTGCCTCGTACCCCCTATAGCCCACTGAAATCTCCCCAGAGACAACCACTGTTGCTACATATTTATGTAACTTGGAGTTGACTTTTAAAATCTTCTAGTGTAGTTCTTTTTAGATGAATAAGCAACATTGGGATAAATGGAGAAAAGATTAGGGTGGTCAGATATTTCATTTCACTTGGATCCATAATCAGTACC
>NW_006926132.1:5050-6049 GCF_000298275.1 Orycteropus afer afer | reverse complement strand
GAGATGGAAGCATCCTGAATGCCCATCAGGAGAGTAATGGATAACCAAACTGTGGTACAAATCCACAAAGGAATACTATGCAATACTAAAGAATGTGAAATCTGTGAAACACTACATAACATAGATGAACTTGGAGGATATTATGCTGAGTGAAATAAATCAGTCAAAGAAGGACAAATACTGTGTTAGTCCACTATCATACAAAGTCAAGGACAGGTTTATATATGAAAGGGAACTTTCTTTGTTGGTTACTGGGGAGAAGAGTAGAGGGAAAATTGCTAGATAGGTTAAAAAAAAGATAGATGAATTATTACTGGAGGTTGGAATGCAGAAGTTGGAAACAAAGAATCATCAATAATTGGAAAATGTGGCCTTGTGATAGAGATGATGTTGGAGATTGCATGATGGAATTTTTCAAGACCAATGACTTTGTTGTTGTTGTTGTTAGGTGCCATCACGTCATCTCTGACTCATAGCAACCCTATGCATAGCAGAACGAAACACTGCTAGGTCCTGTGCCAGCTCCACGATACTTGAGCCCATTGCTGCTGCCATTGTGTCAATCCATCTCTTTGAGGGCCTTCCCCTCTTTCATTGACCCTCCATCTTACCAGGCATGACATCCTTCTCCAGTAAATGATCCCTTATGACGACATGACCAAAGTATGTAAGGCGAAGTCTGGCCATTCTCGTTTCCAAAGAGCATTCAGGCTGTACTTCCTCCAGGACAGATTTGTTAGTTCTTTTAGCAGTCCATAGTATTTTTAGCAGGAGCTCTGGTAGCATAGTGCCTAAGGCACTTGACTGCTAACCAGAAGGCTGGTGGTTCAAACCCGGCAGCCACTCTTCGGAAGGAAGGTTGGGCAATCTACTTCCGTAGTGATACCACCTTGGAAGCCCAAGGAGGGGTCGCTATGAGTCAAGTCCGACTCCACAGCACATAACAACAACAACAATATTTTCAGCATTCTTCACCAACACCACAGCTCAAAAGCATCA
>NW_006926132.1:1489-4535 GCF_000298275.1 Orycteropus afer afer | reverse complement strand
ACAATCAAATTGACTACATCTGTGGATGGAGGAAATGGAGAAGCACTTTATTTTCAGTCAAAACAAGGCCAGGAGCTGACCATAGAACAGATCATCAGTTGCTCATATGCAAGTTCAAGATTAATCTGAAGAAAATTAAAACAAGTCCATGAGAACCAAAATATGACCTTGATTATATCCCACTTCAATTTAGAGACCATCTGAAGAATAGATTTGACTCATTGAACACCAGTGACCAAAGATCAGATGAGTCATAGGATGACATCAAGAACATCATACATGAAGAAAGAAAACAGTCATTAACCAAACAGGAAAGGAAGAAAAGACCAAAATGGATGTCAAAAGAGACTCTGAATCTTGCACATGAATGGAGAGTAGCTAAAGCAGATGGAAGAAATGACAAGATAAAAGAGCTGAATGGAAGATTTCAAAGGGTAGTTTGAGACGACATAGTAAAGTATTATAATGAAATGTGCCAACACCTAGAGTTAGATGAACCAAAAGGGAAGAACAGACTCATCATTTCTCAAGCTGAATGAACTGAAGAAAAAAATTCAAGGCTTGAGTTGCAATAATGAAGGATTCTATGGGCAAAATATTGAATGATGCATCAAAAGAAAATGGAATACACAGAGTCATGTACCAAAAGGAATTGGTTGATGTTCAGTTATTTCATGAGGTGGCATATGATCAAAAACCAATGAAATTGAAGGAAGAAGTCCAAGTTGCATTGAAGGAATTGGTGAGAAACAAGGTTCTAGGAATTGGTTCATTGAGATGTTTCAAGAAGCAGATGCAGTGTTGGAGGTGTTACTAGTTTATGCCAAGAAATTTGGAAGAAGCTATCTGGCCATCTGACTAGAAGAGATCGATATTTGTAGCTGTTCCAAAGAAAGGTGATCTAACACAATGTGGAAGTTACCAAACAATGTCACTAATATCACATGTGAGTAAAGTTTTGCTGAAGATAATTCAAAAACAGTTGCGGCAGTATATTGACAGGAAACTGCCCGAAACTCAAGCTGGATTCAGAAGAGGACATGGAACAAGGCATATCATTGCTGATGTTTGATGGATCTTGTGTGACAGCAAAGGATACCAGAAATATGTTTACCTGTGTTTTATTGACTATGCAAAACCATTTGACTGTGTGGATCATAACAAATTATGGACAACATTGCAAAAAATGGGAATTCCAGAATACTTAATTATGCTCATTAGGAACCTGTACATGGACCAAGAGGCTGTTGTTCAAACAGAACAAGGGGTTACTATATGATTTAAAATCAGCATGGGTGTGTATCAGAGGTATCCTTACTTGGTCAGTATGCTGAGCAAATAATACGAGAAGCTGGACTGTGTGAAGAAGCACATGGAATCAGGATTGGAGGAAGACTCATTAACAACCTGCGATATGCAGATGACATAACCTTGCTTACTGAAAGTTAAGATGACTTGAAGCACTTCCTGAAGAATATTAAAGACTATGGTCTGCAGTATGGATTACATCTCAACATAAAAATCCTCAAAACTGGACCAATAAGCAACATAATGATAAATGGAGAAAAGATATTGAAATTGTCAGGGATTTCATTTTTCTTGGATTCATAAGCAACACCCATGGAAGCAGCAGTCAAGAAATCAGACATCATACTGGACTGGACAAATCTTCTGCAAAAGACCTTTTTAAAGTGTTAAGAGGCAAAGATGTCAACTTGAAGATTAAGGTATGCGTAATCCAAGCCGTAGTATTTTCAATCATCTCATTTCCATGTGAAAGCTGGACAGTGAATAAGGAAGACTGAAGAAGAATCTATGCTTTTGGATTATGGTGTTGGCAAAGTATACTGAAAATACTGTGGCCTACCAGAAGAATGAACAAATCTGTCCTACACGAAATGCAGCCAGGATGCTCCTTGGTAGCTAAAATGCCCAGACTTCCACCTACTTTTGTCATGTTGTCAGAAAGGATCAGCCCTTGGAGAAGAATAGCATGCTCGGTAAAGTAGAGGGTTAATGCTGTTTCTTCAGAGACATATTTTTCAATCGCCTGCTGGAAGGTGGATGGATTGGGTTGCGTTACAGTGTACCATAGGTTATACACCTGGCCACTGGAGCTTTGAGAGCTGGGCATTGGAAGAGGGCTAGAGGTTTTCACCAATCAGTATGTAGACTTTTACTTGATCTCCTTAGTTTTCAATCCAATGCTTCAGTTCAACCTCTAGTTTGCCTGATATCTCAGAGTTCATTTTCTGTAGTTCACTCTGTTAATTTCCCCTTAAAAGAAACTTGTCTTTGTTGAGATTGGGATGGTAGTTAGCTGCCTATACAATAGAGAACTTCAGTCTTAACTGTTTCTTATTCAAATTTCTGATCTTTCCCTCTACTATTGAACTATGTCTCACTCCTGCTTTCTGTGGTATGTAGTGCCTCTTGATTCCTAAGGTACTTTTTGATAGGGTAACGAAAAAACACCAAACTCACTTCTATTGAGTCGATTCTGGTTCATAGCCCTCCTCCTCGGGTTTTGGAGGCAGTATCTGTGTGGAAGCAGATCGCCCAGTCTTCCTTCCGAGGAGTGGCTGGTAGGTTTGAACCACCAGCCTTCTGGTTAGCAGTCAAATGCCTTAGGCACTATGCCACCAGAGCTCTCTTTGAGAGGGATTACCTTCTTAATGGTAGCTTCTTTCCAGGCATTGAGGTTCTATCTTTGTCTCCTTTTCTACAGCAATCACCATTCCTTCATATACTATCAAAAATGGAATGTGTGTTTCTGTTTCTTTTTCTTGTTTCTGAGAAGACGATAAGGACAGACATGTTTTTACTTTGCTCTCTTAAAACCTATAGTGTTTTATTTATTTATTTATTTAAACTCATTAAGAAGATATTTATCAGCTACACTGATTTTATAACTCAGAAATTTGTATTTTCTTTAAAAAACAGATTCAGGTATTTCTCTGTTCAATGAAGAGATGGCAACAGGAGTGAATTGTTAGGGAAAATCTAGTTGTGCAGATTATATTTAGTAACTTAGAGATGGTCCTGT
>NW_006926132.1:0-1129 GCF_000298275.1 Orycteropus afer afer | reverse complement strand
CTTAGAAGAGATGCTAAAGGGAGTCCTTTGGACAGAGAACCAACAACAGCAAACAGTAACTGACCATTACCACACATGATGACATAACCCATAAACCAATCCATTTATGGAAGTATCCAAATAAATAAGCCTACAAGATTGTAAACAGGGAACTAGAGACATCAATTGACAAATGGGGACAACTAAAAACCAAAAAGAGGGAAAAAATTGTGTAGTTACAGAACTTCTAAATGGTAGGGAAATCAACACAATGGATAGAATGGACTGTTCTAAACTTGGGAAGAAAATTATAAATCACAGGGTAACCTCAAGGAAAAATGATAAACCTTCATATCAAAATAAAAAAGAGGACCAGGACAAATATTTAGTAAATACTAAAACAATAGCAACGAAGGAAGTGTTAACATGATTCATAAGCAAAATGAGCTCAGCACAGAAAATTATATGGAAAAAAGAAACCAAGAACACCATGAAAAAGTACATAACAAAATGATAGCAACAAATTCATACTCATTGATAATTACACTGAATGTCAATGGATTAAATGCATCACTCAAGAAACAGATTGAACTACATAATAAAACATAACCCATCAATATGCTGTCTACAAGAGACACACCCTAGAGAGAAAGACAAAAATAGACTAAAAATCAAAGCTTGGAAAAAGATATATCAAGCAAATGGCAACCATAAAAGACCAGGAATGTCAATATAATTTCTGATGACATTGACCTAAAAACAAAAACCACCATAAGAGACAAGGAAGGACACTATATAATGATTAAAGGATTGATTGAACAAGAGGATGTAACAATAATATCTATGCACCCAATGAAAGAGCCCCAAAATACTAAACCAGACTCAAACAGAACTGAAAAGACAAATAGATGACTCCACAGTCATAGTAGGAGACTTTAATACACCACTTGCAATCACAGATACAACAACTGAAAAGAAACTCAACAAAGACACAGAAGAACTGAACAATACAATCCACCAACTTGACCTTATAGATACCTACAGAGCACTTTACGCAACAACAGCACAACATACATTCTTTCCCAGTGCACATGGAACAGTCTCCAGGATACACCATATGTTAGGCCACAAAGCAAGCCTCAATACATTT
>NW_006926131.1:9449-9998 GCF_000298275.1 Orycteropus afer afer | reverse complement strand
TCATCAAAAAATTACCAACTAAAAAAAAGTCCTGGCCCAGAGGGTTTCACCAGAGAATTCTATCAAACATTCAGAGAAGAACTGACCTCCATTCCTACTGAAACTATTCCAAAACATAGAAAAGGATGGAATCCTCCCTAACTCATTTTATAAAGCAAGCATAACTTTGATACCAAAACCAGACAAAGACATCACTCAAAAGGAAAACTATAGACCAATATCCCTCATGAATATAGAAACAAAAATCTTCAACAAAATCCTAGCCAATAGACTCCAACAATGTATCAAGAAAATAATTCATTATGACCAAGTGGGGTTCATATCCGGCATGCAAGGATGGTTCAGCATTAAAAAAAACATCAACGTCATCCACCACATAAATAAAACAAAGGAGAACCACATGATCATATCATTTGATGCAGAAAAGATATTTGATAAAATCCAACACCTATTCCTGATCAAAACTCTCAGCAAGATAGGAATAGAAGGGACATTCCTCAACATATAAAAGGCATCTATGCAAAACCAACAGCCAACATTATACTCTAT
>NW_006926131.1:6436-7469 GCF_000298275.1 Orycteropus afer afer | reverse complement strand
AGAAATGCAAATGAAAATAGCAATGAGATACCATCTTTCTCCAACACTAGTAGCAAAGTTCAACAAGACAGAGAATAACAAATACTGGTGAAGATGTGGAGAGATTGGGACCCTCATACACTGCTGGTGGCACTGTAAAATGGTACAATCACTGTGAAAAATGGTAAGGCAATTCCTTAAAAAGTTGGAATCAGAAATACCATTTGTCCTAGCCATTCCATTACTAGGTATATACCTAACGAAGTGAGAGCCATGACAAGAACAGACATATGCACACTCACATTCATCGCAGCACTATTTACAATAGCCAAAAGATGGAAACAACCTAGATGTCCATCAGCTGAGGAATGGATAACCAAACTTTGGTACATACACCCAATGAAATACTATGCAACACTAAAGAATAACCTGTTTTGCTGTTGTTATGTGCCATCAAGTCAGACCCGACTCATAGCAACCCCTCCTTGGATTTCTGAGGCAGTATCGCTATGGAAGTACATTGCCCAACCTTCCTTCTGAGGGGTGGCTGAAGGGTTTGAACCAACAGCCTTCTGGTTAGCAGTCAAATCCCTTAGGCACTATGCTACCAGAGCTCCTTATTCTTTAGAATAACCTAGAATCTGCAAAACACCACATAATGTGGATGAACTTGGAGGACATTATGCTGAGTGAAATAAGTCAGTCACAGAGGGACAAATATTGTATTAGTCCATATTGTAAAAGTCAAGGAAAGGTTTATCTATGGAAGGAAAGTTTCTTTGTTGGTTACCAAGGGTGGGAGAGGAGGGCCCACTGTTAGATAGGTAGATATAAGTATTGATTTGTGTGAAGAGAAGAGCAATGTACCAAATGTGAGTGATCAACTTGGTGGCATTGAGGAAGAGGAAGACATAGAGAGGTACGTGGGAGGTATAGACAACAAAGATGAATCCTTTTTGCACATGCACATACAGTACTGCATTTTCAGTAAAGGCAAACATGGCTGTATGGGTGAATAGATGGATGGACAGGCTGAACTATTAGGTATGTCTAT
>NW_006926131.1:4445-5012 GCF_000298275.1 Orycteropus afer afer | reverse complement strand
GACATAAAGTTAACCCATTCTACATCTATTTTACAAAAATTATCCAAAATATACAAGGACAATAAGAAATAATGTATAAACTCTGATTCCCTAAATCAATAATAAGTGAGAGTGTTGCCCATAGCTATGGAGATAAATCAGAAGTTCCCTTGGGGAGAAGCAGAGAGAACATTCTGCAGTGGACTCTTAGAAAGAGCAAGTACCTTTCATAGAGGGTATGAGTGTAACTTGAGGTGGGAAACCTAAATCTTATGTTTACAAAAGTAGGGGTAGTGAATAAGTATACAACATATCATATACCCCAACAACCCCACTTCTGCCTCTTTAACCTAGTGAAATGAAAATTTAGGTTACATAAAAGCTAGTACATGTATGTTGTTGTGGTGGTGGTGGCGGTGGTGGTGGCTGTGGTGGTGGTTATGTGCCGTGGAGTCGGACTCGACTGGTAGCGACCCTGTGTATAACAGAACGAAGCACTGCCGGGTCCAGGACATGAATGAGCAGCTCTATTCATAATGACCAAATAGTGAAAACAAACAGTTCTGTCAGTGGAAGCAATCTACTAAA
>NW_006926131.1:1329-3820 GCF_000298275.1 Orycteropus afer afer | reverse complement strand
GTTATGAGTCCAGTCCTACTCGACGGCACATAACAACAACAACAACAAATGTATATGTATATAACCAAACTCACTGCCATTGAGTGGATTCTGCCTCAGAGCAATCTCCCTTGGTTTTCAAGGCTGTAAATCTTTCCAGAGGCAGATTGCCTCATATTTCTTCCCGAGTTGCTAATAGGCTCAAAGCACCCACATTTTGATTAGCAGAAAAAAGCCTTAACCACTGCACCACCAGAGCTACTTACAGAAATCTATGCATGTGTTAAAATTCATGGAACTATACACTCACCAAAATATCCAGATTCTGACTTATACTGACCCTATAGGACAGAGTAGAGCTGCCCCATAGGATTTCCAAGGTGGTAACTGTTAAGGGAAGGAACTCTGGTGGTGTAGGGGCATGTGGCTGCTAAGCAAAATGTCACCGGTTGGACCCCACCAGCAGCTCTGCTGAAGAAAGATGAGGCCATATGCCTTATATGTGTAAAGATTTATAGCCTTGGAAATCCAATGAGGGTCACAATGAGTTGGCATCAACTTGATGGCAGTGAGAAGTATTTGCAGAAGCACAGTGTCACATTTTTCTCCAGTGGAGGAGCTGATGGGTTTGCCGACCTTTTGGTCCACAGCAGAGGGCTTTAATTCTATCTCATCAAGGCTCCTTACATATTTAAGAAGTCAATTTTATTCTATAGTAATTAAGAAAATAAAAGAATAAAACCCAAACTCTCTGCCAGCAAGTCGATTCAACTCATAGCGACCTCTCCTTGGGTTTCCGATGCGGTGTCTCTACAGAAGTAGATTGCCCAACCTTCCCTCGGAGGAGTGGCTGGTGGATTTGAACTGTCAGCTTTCCAGTCAACAGTCAAATGCTTTAAGCACTACACCACCAGAGCTCCCCAAAAAGGAGAAAAAAATCTGACACCTCAACCTATATTATTTATTTACTCAAATTTCCTAAACAATCATTTTTATATTTTTTTCATGTTAAATTAAAATATTCTTTCACTTTTTTTAATCTGTTGTTTTAAGCAGACTGTCTTTGTGATCCTCTGTTGGCAAACTGTAATTACAATTGACTTAGAAATTCTGACATATCTAAGTGACCTAGCTATGCTACATCTGTGTGATATTTAGCTAATGGTGTTTTTAAATTATCAAGACAATTTATTTCATATTTATGCTATTAGTTTGTCTCTTGAAGTCTAACCTATGTATGTATATCTGTGTGGAAAAATGTAAATTTTGAAAATTGTTGCCAGTTGCATAACAAAGATTTTGGAAATACCTACTGTTGAAAGACCTTAAGTTAATAAAACTTTAAATCTTTATGGGATTATCCATTTCTTTTTTGAAAGGTTCTGGAATTTTTTAAACACTATTTTTCCACTTAATGATTACTTGAACACAGTTCAGCTAAAACTTTTAAAATATTCATTAGTCTTGCGGGGTTTTCTGTTTTGTTTTGTTTTGTTTATTTATCATTACTTTCTATCACTAAAGAAATCTTTTACTTCTTTTGTTAACTATTTTGATGTTGCACTGAACATTTATATAAACCCTTATATTATTATTTTGTGGTAAAATAGTATTTCATTTTATTTATATTTTCACAATGGGCTCTAAAATGTCTCTGTTGTCATCCTGCCGAATTACTTCTCACCTTATTATTATTATTTAACTTTTTATTGTGATTTGGGTGAAAAATTTACAAAGCAAATTCATTTTCCATTCAACAGTTCATACACATTTTGTTTCATGAGGTTGACTGCAATCTCTACAAAGTAACCGCTCCCTTCACATTTCTTTGCTGGGGTTACCTTTTCCCTAAATCCTTCTTTCTTATGCAGTCCTTCCTTCTGGGATTTATGCTGCACAAATGCTGTCCTTTCGATCTTTTACAGTTGACTCTTCTAGGAGTGCATGCCCCTGGTGTAGTTGTTCACCTCATAGGCCATGGGACTGTGCTCTATTCCAGCCCCGTACAGTGACTAAGTCCATAGTCTGAGGAGTTTCACCAGTATCTATCAGATCAATAAGGCTAGCTCTTTTTTTAAAAAATTATGATTTTGAGTTTTGTTGCATATTTTTCTCTCACTCTATCTAGAGTCCCAATTTTGATTCCTTTCAGAGTGATTGGCAGTGAAAGCCAGGCACTTGCTTTTGGCATATTGCCTTTCCCTTCACCCAAATCAATATAGCACTCTTACCTAACAAGGAAGTTTCCTCCTCTTTTCTCCCATCTCTGGTAACCATGAAAAAATGTTTTTTTTTTTTTTTAATTTTTTTTTCTTCATGTGTAAATCTTTCTTTGACTTTTGACAATAGCTGACTTATACAATATTTGTCCTTCTGTAATTGATGTATTTTGCTTAACATAATGTCTTCTAAGTTCATCCATGTTATGAAGTGTTTTGTGTATTCTTCATTATTATTTAATGTTTCATAAATTTCAGTTGTGTTTATGTATCATAGTTTGTTTATCCACTCA
>NW_006926131.1:0-1014 GCF_000298275.1 Orycteropus afer afer | reverse complement strand
AGCATTTCTCCAAGTGTTTGTTGGCCACTTTAATATCTTCTTCAGTGTAGTGTCTTTTTTTGTCCTCCACCCATTTCTTAGTTGAACTCTTTGTCTTTTTGATTTTGAGGTGTTGACATTTTCTATAAACTTTAGAAATAAGTCCTTTGTTGGATATGTCATTGCCAGATATTTTTTCACAATCTACAGGTTCCCTTTTTACTCTTTTGGAGAAGTTTTTGATGCATGCTGTTGTTAGATGCCAGTGAGTTGTCTCTGACTCATAGTGACATTATGTACAACAGAATGAAACACTGCCCGGTCCTGTGCCAGCCTCACAATCCTTGCTAAACCTGAGCCCATTGTTGCAGTCACTGTGTCAATCCATCTCATTGAGGGCCTTTCCCTCCTTTTTTCATTGACCTTCTGCTTGGCCAGCATGATATCTCTCTCCAGGTATCGGTCCATTCTGACAACATGACCAAAGTAGGTGAGACGAAATCTGGCCATTTTCACTTCCAAAGAGCATCCCAGCTGCACTTATTCCAGGAAAGATCTGTTGATTCATATAGAATTTAATTTTTAGAGAATTCCCGTCATCTAGTTCATCTTTTGTGTTCATTTTTGGTTGTGTTTGATAGTCTGTTTTTGCCATAGTTTTTTTCCCCCAAGGTTTTTAATTCTATTCTTTTGATCTTCCAATGTGTTATTTATCTCTGTTATTTTAGTGCTAATTTTTTGAATTTCTAAGTGCTGTTTTTGTATGATTTGTAATTGTCTATTTGTTTTGTCATTTTTTTTCTTGTGTGGTTTTCCTGAAATCTTCATGGGTATTGCCTGTCTTTTCCTCACTTTCGTTTATGGTTTCCTTGAGCTCTTGGAAGAGGATATATTGTTGTTGTTGTTGTTATGTACCATCGAGTCAGCCCTGACTCATAGCAACCCCTCCTTGGTTTTCCAAGACAGTATCACTACAGAAGTAGATTGCCCAACCTTCCTTCTGAGGAGTGGCTGGTGGGTTTGAACTGCTAGCCT
>NW_006926130.1:3416-9027 GCF_000298275.1 Orycteropus afer afer | reverse complement strand
GGTGGCTGTGATGATGGGCTCAAGTATAACAGGGATTGTGGGGCTGGCACGGGATCGGGCAGTGTTTCATTCTGCTGTGCATGGGGTCGCTATGAGTCGGAAACGACTCGACGGAACTTAACAACATAACAATAGCAACATGAATTACACTTCAGTATAAAGAAAACAAAAATCCTCACAACTGTATCTATAAGCAGCAGCATGATGATTGGAGAGAAGATTGAAGCTGTCAAAAACTTCCCATCACTTGGTTCTACAATTGACACCAATGGAAGCAGCAGTCAGGACATCAGATGATGCATGTTGCTGTTGTTGTTATGTGCCATCAAGTTGGACCCGACTCATAGAGAACCCTCCTTGGATTTCTGAGGTGGTATCATCCTTCTGAGGAGCGGTTGGTGGGTTTGAACCACCAGCCTTTTGGTTAGCAGTCAAATGCATTAGGTACTACACTACCAGAGCAAATTGTCAGCAAAGGACTTCTTTCAAGTGCTGAAGAGCTAAGATATCTCCTTGAGGATAAGGTGTGCCTGACCCAAGCCATGGTATTTTCAATCACCTCATATGCATGAGGGAGCTGGACAATGAATAAGGAAGACTGAAGAAAAGTTGATGCTTTTGAGTAGTGGGGCTGGTGAAGAATGCTGAAAGTGCCATGGACTGCTAAAACATCTAACAAATCTGTCCTGGAGGAAGTGCAGCCAAAATAATCCTTGGAAGTGAGAATGGCCAGACTTTGTCTCACCTATTTTGGTCATGTTGTTAGAAGGGACCATTCCCTGGAGAAGGATGTCATGCTTGGTAAGGTGGAGGGTCAATGAAAGAGGGGAAGCCCCTCAATAAGATGGATTGACACAGTGGCTGCGGCAATGGGCTCAAGTATAGCAAGGATCGTGGAGCTGGTGTGGGACCAGGCGGTGTTTCATTCTGCTGTGCATAGGGTCTCTATGTGTTGGAGATGACTCAACGGCACCTAACAACAACAGGTATATTCTCAGCAACAACAACAAAAAATAAAATTACATATATATATTAAAAAAAAAAACAAAAAAACTCACTGCTGTTGAGTCAATCCCAACTCATAGTGACCCCTCTTTGGGTTTCTGAGGTGGTATCTCTATGGAAGTAGATTGCCCAGTCTTCCTTCTGAGTAGTGGCTGGTGGGTTTGAACCGTCAGCCTTCTCATTAGCAGTCAAATGCCTTAAGAACAATACCACCACAGCTCCACATATATATTTTATTTACATATATGAAGAGTTCCATTTAATTCTTGTGAAGCAAATAATATTTGCCCCCACTTTGCGGGAAAAGAAACAGATGCTGAAGGTAGAGTGGCTTTCATAGCATAGTAATACATGATATGGCCAGTTAATTAAGCCAGATTTTATAGGCATCAAAGATAAATCCTATAGCTGGTCAGGAGCTTATTATGAATCTGGACATAAATGAAGACCACTCAAATAAGAATAAATAGGCACTATTCAGAGTTTGCCATCATCATCTGCTTTAGGTAAAGACTCAAAACAGGGGAGTGGGAAAGCTTTGTAGCATTGTCTCTGATTGACAGCTGTTGGCAAGGGAAAGCTGGAGTGGGCTGACTAGAAGAATGACATCTTTAGTTATTTTTCTAATTTTACCAAACCCTGGCCATGCAGTGCCCGTGCCGAACTAGTCCTTTACTCTCTTTATACCTCTGTGGTTATATAATATTTCTCATGTCTAAGTCTGGACTCCCTAACTAGGTTATACACTCAAGGAATGCATGTGGTTTTGTAGTTCTTTACCACAATATGTGGGTGTTAGATAGTAGGTGCTTGAGAAATAATTGTTTAAAGGTTGGGTTGGATTGTTAGTGCAGGGCTAGGGAGCAGAGTGGGAAAACTGATGCAAAATAATGTAAGACCCACCTTGCCTAATCTTTCATTTTCCAGCTCATTCTACCCCTCCTATTTCCCATGTCTGGCCTTGCTTCCATTACTAGCACAGTTCAAGTGTGGTGTGTTCTGTGATGAAGGAATGGATGCTTTGGAAGGATGAGATTGAGTCCAAATCTGACCTAGGGTTCCTGGAGGAGGCTTCCCAGCACAAATGTTGTTTAAACTGAGCCCCAAAACAAGTGTAGGTATTAGCCTGACAGAGGGAGACAGAGAGCTGAACGGTGAAGATAACAGTCTGCAGGAAGGGCCAGATGCTGCAGATCAGAGCCAGAGGCAATAGAAGCCAGAAATGGGGTGAGCAATGGTCCTAATGCTCTACTAATTGAGATGCCCTTTGAGCTCCCAGCCCAGGGCCTTGTACAAACAAGCAAGACCTCTGAGAAGGGCCAACATTTTTCCTCCTCTGTGCACGGGAGAGTCCCGCCATTTTGTTTTTGTCTCGCTGGGCAGAAGTGTGGAGCACTTTGTCTACGGTGTCTTATTTAAACCTCATCATAACCACACAAGGAGGGCAATGCCATAATCTTTATTTTAATGATGATAAAGCCCAGTCCTTAGGGATGGTGGCAGCTGCATCCAGGGAGTCCTGCTGAGTCACAAGCTCTGGCTCTGCACGAGTTCTCTGTTGATCACACAATAACTCATCAGGGTAGGTCTTCAGTCCTACTTCTCTCAACATGGAAACTGAAGCTCTGGAAGGTTAGGTCACTTGCTGAGGGTAGAAGAGCGACATCTTATGTGACTCATTTGGGGAGCATATTTAGCTTTCTCTGGTTGGTCTTGCATAGGAAAGGGAGGTAGGGGCTCTGGCAAGATATGAGGCAGTTAGCATTCATTGACCATTGTGAGCTGAATGTTGCAGAGGATTCCTGGAATAGTTGCCACAGAGGTGATTCAGAATTCTATTGTTATGTAGGTTATATGTGGTCTACTTGTATATTCAATCTCTCAAGAGGAAAAAGAAGTCACTCAAGTTATTTAATCTGGTAATATTTAAATTTTGATAATATTTATTTGCTTGTATTTAAAGATAATAAAATGCTGTTTCGATGTCTTACTATATGTAAGAACAGTGAAGTTCTCTGCAGTAAAAAGTTAAACAAGTAATGTAAGATATATGTACACAAGCACTGTTGTTGTTGTTGTTGTTATGTGCCATTGAGTCGAACACAACTCAGAGCAACCCCTCCTTGGGTTTCCGAGGCAGTATCATTACGGAAGTAGATTGCCCCATCTTCCTTCCGAGGACTGGCTGGTGGGTTTGAACCGCCAGCCTTCTGGTTCATAGTCAAATGCCTTAGGCACTATGCTACCAGAGCTCCACTAGTTCCAAGAAAATTCAAAAGTTTAGTGTCTCTATTAGTTCCTGTATTGTTAATTTTACTGAAGAAAATCTGTTTTAAAATGTGACTGTGGTAGACTGAGAATTGTCCTCCAATAACCATTCCCTGCTACTCATTTAAGCTGGGCACATAGCCTTCTTGAATAAAGACTTCTTTTCCCATCCTCCCTTTCACTTAGACTTGGCCATGTGAGTGGAAGATGAGTACAATTTCTCACATCTTACTTATGTGAGAAAGAGAAAAAGTGTCTATGTTATATTGAACCTTTTTAACATACCACTAAACTACATTCAAGGAGCTCTGGTAGCATAGTGCCTAAGGCACTTGACTGCTCACCAGAAGGCTGGCAGTTCAAACCCACCAGCCACTCCTCGGAAGGAAGGTTGGGCAATCCTACTTCCGTAGTGATACTGCCTCGGAAACCCAAGGAGGGGTCTCTATGAGTCGGGGCCGACTCGACAGCAAACAACAACAACAACAACAAACTACATTCAATAATAAAGTATTTAATGTTTATTCTTTGCACAATTCTGACTCTGAATGTGAGTTTTATACCTCATCTGAAATCAAAAGGAAGAAAGCTACACACTGGCTGCAACAATGGACTCAAAAATGGTTTTCTATAGAATAGGTAACTTTCAAGAGGAAAACAAAAGGATATAATCGAGACATAATATAATCAATACTTCTCAAATACACAAAGGTCAATTTCTTTTGAAAATTCCTTTATAGATAAATGTGTACATGTCACTTGTCCAGATAAAACAAGTAAATATTTACTCAAAATATATTTAACAAATTCATAATTATAAGTTTCATCAATTCCCAGGACAAGCCATAGTACTTACTCAAACTTATTGATGTCAAGTTGATTCCAACTAATATATTGAATTGAAATTTTAATAAGATATCAAAATGTTAAACTTAATTTACTTTCTATATACAGATAGGAGCTCTTGTATTGTAATGCCTAAGGCACTTGACTACTAACCAGAAGCCTGGCAGTTCAAACCCACCAGCCACTCATCAGAAGGAAGACTGGGCAATCTATTTCCATAGTGATACTGCCTCAGAAACCCAAGGATGGGTTGCTATGAGTTGGTTCTGACTCAACGGCACATAACAACAACAACAACAATATTCAGATACAATTTTGTTTAAAATTACTTTCCTAGACTAAAATAAATAAGTAGGAGAATCTAGCCACATGGCTGGCATCACCAATATTTTTTTAAATCTTAAAAAAACCAAAAACCAAACTCATTGCTGTTGAGTCGGACCTGACTCATAGTGACCCCTCCTTGGATTTCCAAGGCAGTATCACTACGGAAGTAGATTGCCCAATCTTCCTTCCAAAGAGTGGCTAGTGGGTTTGAACTGCCAGCCTTCTGGCTAGCAGTCAAATGCTTTAGGCACTATGCCACCAGAGCTCCCTTGTTACTATTACCAAACATAAAACAAACTCACTGCTGTGGAGTCAGATCTGACTTACAGCAGCCCCTCCTTGGGTTTCCCAAGTGGTATCACTATGGAAGTAGATTGCCCAACCTTCCTTCCCTATTTTACTTCCAGAGGTTCAAGCTGGATTCAGAAGAGGATGTGGAACAAGGGATATCATAGATGCTGTCAGATGGATCTTGGCTCAAGGCGAAGAATACCAGAAAGATGTTTACTTGTGTTTTATTGACTATGCAAAGGCATTTGATTGTGTGGATCATGACAAATTATGGATAACATTGAGAAGAATGGGGATTCCCGAACACTTGATAGTACTCATAAGGAACCCGTACATTGACCAGGAGACTGTCATTCGAATGGAACAAAGGGACACTACATGGGTTAAAATCAAGAAAGGAGTGCGTCAAGGTTGTATCCTTTTCCCATACTTATTCAATCTATATGCTGAGCAAATAATCAAGGAAGCTGAACTGTATGAAGAAAAACGTGGCGTCAGGATTGGAGGAAGAATCATTAACAGCCTGAGATATGGTGACGATACAACTTTGCTTGCTGAAAGTGAGGATGACTTGAGGAACTTACTGATGATGATTGAAGAATACAGTGTGTAGTATGGATTACATCTCAATATAAAGAAAACAAAAATCCTCACAACTGGACCAATAAGCTTGTTGTTGTTGCTGCTATTGTTGTTGTTGTTTGGTGCTATCAAGTCATTTCTGATTCATAGTGACCCCATGCACAGCAGAATGAAACACCGCCTGATCCCGTGCCAGCTCCATGATCCTTGCTATACTTGAGCCCATTGTTGCAGCCACCATGTCAATCCATCTCATCAAAGGCCTTCCCCTCTTTCATTGACCCTCCACCTT
>NW_006926130.1:0-1346 GCF_000298275.1 Orycteropus afer afer | reverse complement strand
CAGTCACCAGTGATAATTAACACATCCTGATTGCAAGTTCAGTCAATTTCAGACTGCAGAAGTTGATAAAAATCTTCAATTTCCTCATCTTTGGTTTTGGTGGTTGGTGCATAAATTTGAATAATAGTCATATTAACGGGTCTTCCTTGTAGTTGTATGGATATTATCCTATCACTGACAGCATTTTACTTCAGGACAGATCTTGAAACATCATTTGTGATGATGAAGCCATGCCATTCCTCTTTAAACTGTCATTTCCAGCATAGTAGATCATATGGTTGTCTGATTCCAAATGGCCAAAACCAGTCCATTTCAGCTCACTAATGCCTAGGATATCAAACTTTATGTGTTCCATTTCATTTCTGACAACTTCCAATTTTCCTAGATTCATTCTTTGTATATTCCATGTTCTGATTATTAATGGGTGTTTGCAGCTGTTTCTCCTCAATTTGAGTGGTGCAACGTTAGCAAATGGAGGTCTTGAAAGGTTAACCTTATCCATATGAGTGAGGCTGATTTTACTATGATAAAGCAGCTCTTGCCCAGTCTTACTTTGAGAGCTTTCTAAGCTAAGTGACTCATTTTCCTCTTATGTATTGGACAATATTTCTGGACTATTCATAAAGTTGCACAGTATCAAACAGTGTTTCTCTGCTATTCATAAGGTTTTACCTGGCCAATTCTTTGAGAAGTGGATGGCCTCCTCCTTTTTCCTAGTCTGTCTCAGTTGGCAAGCTGGGCTGACACCTGTGCAACAAGTGCACCCCACTGGGTTTGAAACACCAGTGGCACAGCCTCAAGACTCACAGCAACATGTCACCACAGTAAGACTAACCGACAGACAAGGTTGTGTCCCTTAGCTGTTGGAAACCCCTCTAACCACCCTTACCTGGGTTCTTGCGGCTAATTCCTTGATCTGTTCCAGTTCCCTTTGCCTTTTCTGTCCTCTCCCTGCTTCCCATCTTGCTGCTTATGGGGAGTGGCCTGGGTTCCCTCTCCTCACCTGGCTCCCTACAGTTGAATCTTTGATCTGTTCCTTTCCCCTTTGCCTTTACTGTCCTCCCTTGCATTCCTATCTTGCCCATTGTGGGGCATGGCCTGGGTTCCCTCTCTTCACCTGGGTCCCTGCGGCTGAATCCTTGGTCTGTTCCAGTTCCCTTTGCCTTTTTTTGTCCTCTCCCTGCTTCCCACCTTGCTGTCTGTTTGTTCTTAGGTCCCTTTTTTTGTCCTCTCTCTACTTCCCTCCTCGCTGCCTGTTCTTAGCTCCCTGGAATCAGAATGAGAATGCTATCACTTTAAAATCCAAAATGGTTGCCACTTGTAAACATTCAAAATGGCTGCACCCT
>NW_006926129.1:6603-9953 GCF_000298275.1 Orycteropus afer afer | reverse complement strand
ATGGTCACTGGGAAGAGGTAACTATGGGGAGGAAGTGGGAGGGGAGCTGTTGCATTGTGGTAAACTGTGGTCAATTACATGAGACAAAGTATATGTGAACTGCTGTATGGAAAGTGAACTTGCTCTGTAAATCTTCACCCAGATAAAAACAAATAAATTAAATAAAAAAAAATAAATATAAATATATTAATTTCTGATCAAATTGACTTTAAGACAAAAACCACCATGCAAGACAAGGAAGTACATTATATAATGATTAAAGGATCAATTGAACAAGAAAATATAACCATAATAAATATCTATGGACTCAATGAAAGACCCCCAAAATACATAAATCAGACTTTAAAAGAGTTGAAAAGGCAAATAGAGGAGAGTTCTGGTAAGATGGCAGAATAGGCAGACAGCACAGACCCTCTTCAACAAAGAAAAGGGGGATGAATTAACACAGATACAAAAGATAATCTTGGACCCCTGAGCCTTGAAGGGAAGGATATAGAAGTGGACTAAACTCCAACTAGCAGAAGCATTTGCATGAAAATACCAAAAAAGGAGACATACGGAACTGTGGTGTAGCAGCAATCCTGGCGGCAAAGACAGCTTGGATATTGTTGAGTGTTGTTGTTGTTGTTCTTATGTGCTGTCAAGTCAAACCTGACTCACAGTGACCCCTCCTTCGGTTTTTGAAGTGGTATCACTACGGAAGTAGATTGCCCAACATGCCTTCCGAGGAGTGGCTGGTGGGTTTGAACCACCAGCCTTCTGGTTACCAGTCAAGTGGCTTAGGCACTATGCTACCAGAGCTCCTTATACAATGATCAGTGGAACACGAAGATATAACCATAATAAATATCTATGTACCCAAATGAAAGAGCCCCAAAATATGTAAATCAGACTTTAATAGAATTTAAAAGGCAAATAGATGACTCCACAGTCATAGTGGGAGACTTTAGTACACCACTTTCAATGAAAGATAGAACAACTGGAAAGAAACTCAACAAATATGCAGAAGAGGTAAACAATACAATCCACCAACTTGACCTTACAGATATCTACAGAGCACTTCACCCAACAATAGCACAATATACATTCTTTTCCATTGCAACTGGAACATTTTCCATGATACATCATATGTTAGGCCATAAAGCAAGTCTTAATAAATTTAAAATTATTGAAATACTGCAAAGCATCTTCTCAGATAATAATACCATCAAATTAGAAATCAACAATAGGAAGATCAATGGAAAAAGAGTAAATGCATGGAAACTGAACAACACCCTCCATAAGAAAGACTGGGTAACAGAAGAAATAAAAAGTGAAATTGAAAAATTCCTTGAAACAAATGAGAATGAAAACACACCATACCAACATCTTTGGAACACAGCAAAAGCAGTGATCAGAGGCCAATTTGTAGCAATAATTGCACACGTCAAAAAAGAAGAAAGAGCCAAAAATCAACACTTCATTTTATCATTTTTTTAAAAATTTAAGACCTTGTTTTACAATCAATGTAATGTGTACATTTAGTTTCATTCCCCATTTGCCATGTCCAACCCTAACCCAGTCTCCTACCTGCCCTATCCTGTAACCCTCCCTCTGTGCCCCTCATGTTTATGTGCTCCTGTTTGTCCCACATTTCCTCAATCTGAATGTTGGTCTTCTGGTGGCTCCTGGTGAATTGCTCTAAGGGATGTATTCCCATAGAGTATGTGGATGCATCATCATGGGATCAGTGGTCTGTGTGTACATCTTGTTAACTATTAGACTGAGAGCCCACCCCTGGGGGTGAGTTTTATTCCAGGTGCAAAATGTATTCCAGGGCCATAGTATTGGGAGTCTCACCAGATTTCATCTGAGCAGTGATTCTGGTCATTATTGAGTTTTTTTATTTTCTTCCATGTTTTCCCTCCCACTCTTTCCAGGATCTCCAGATTTAATCCTTTCCTCAGTGGCTGGCATTGGTAGCTGGGCATCATCTAGTTCTTCTGATCTTGAGGGCCATCATGTCCTAGGGTTGATTGCTTCTAAATGCCCTTGTTTTTTTGTGTGTGTGTGTGTTTTTTTTTTTTCCTGCATTCTTCTTCACTTCCGACACTAGGAGACCCTTAGCTGCATCTTAGATGGCTGCTTGAAAGCTTTTAAGACCCCAGACACTACTCACCAATGTAGGATGTGGAACAACGCTTTTATGTATTTTATTGTGCCAATTGAGTCTGGTGTCCCCCAGTACTATGGTCCTGAGACAGTAGATCTAGTGGATCAGTTTTCCATAGTGTCTGGTTGTCTGTGAAGGATTACTCTGTGTCTGTCTTCTATTATATCTGTAAAGACTGCAGGTATTTTGTATCTCTGGTGTCTGTGCAAAATTAGCCTCAGCTGAATCTATCCTTGGTCTACAGTATACTTCTATTCAGTGAGCCCCATTGGGTCATCTCAGGTGTTTATCTGTATAGCCTAGTGTTTGGTGTTAATGGCAATGCAGTGTTGTGGACATATTGGTTGGTATTAGCATCAGTCGTCTATCTCTTATGTGCACAGTTCAGTGTCTTCCCATTTCCTAATGTTATCATGGTGGTCATATGTCCTTCCAGTATATCCCTCCCCCCACCCATGTCAGCATGTAGTCTCCAACTAACCCAAAATTAATCCCATCCCATCCCTCCCCTTCCCAGTAACCCACTAGGTGAATTCCACTCCCCAAACAAACCCTTCTCTGTCATTTTACAGTAATGGGCTCATACAGTACTTGTCCTTCTGCACAAAATCAACAGTTTATTCCAACATCTCCAACAATTAGAAAAAGAACAGAAAGAAAAGCCTACAAACACCAGAAAAAAAGAAATAACAAAGATTCAAGCAGAAATCAATGAAACAGAAAATAGAATGACAATAGAAAAATTCAACAAGACCAGAAATTGGTTTTTTGAAAAGATCAATAAAGTGGAAAAACCACTGGCAAATTTAACAAAGGAAAACAGGGAGAGAATACAAGTAAAATGAATAAGAAAAGAAATAGGTGACATCACAACAGAAACAACTGAAATAAAAAGGATAATATCAGGATACTACGAAGAACTGTACTCCAACAAACTTGAAAATCTGGAAGAAATGGACAGATTTTTAGAAATACACCACTTACCTAAACTAGCACAGACTGATGTGGAAAAGTTGAACAGATCCATAACAAAAGAAGAAATAGAACAGGTCATAAAAAGAACTACCAACTAAAAAAGTCCTGACACAGATACCATAGTCACAGGGGACATCAAGCTCAATTGGCATAACATACTATACAAAACATTGTTCCACCTCCCACTTTGGCAAGTAGCAACTGGGATCTTAAAAGCTAGCAA
>NW_006926129.1:978-4623 GCF_000298275.1 Orycteropus afer afer | reverse complement strand
GAACCACATGATCATATCAATTGATGCAGAAAAGGCATTTGATAAAATCCAACACCCATTCCCGATCAAAATTCTCAGCAAAATAGGAATAGAAGGGACATTCTTCAACATAATAAAGGGCATCTATGCAAAACATTATTCTCAATGGAGAAAGACTGAAACCATTCCTCTTGAGAACAAGAACCAAACAAGGATGCCCTCTATCACCGCTTCTATTCAACATTGTACTGAAAGTCCTAGCCAGGACTGTAAGGCAAGAAAGGGAAATCAAAGGCATCCAAATTGGTAAGGAAGAAGTCAATCTATCCCCACTTGCTGATGATATGATCCTATACCTAGAAAACTCAAGAGACTCAGTCAAAAATCTACGGGAATTCTTTGAGAGATTTAGCATTGCAGCAGGGTACAAGATCAACAACCAAAAATCAGTTGGATTCCTCTACACCAGCAAAGACATTGCTGAAAAAGAAGTAAGAAAATCAATACTATTTGCAATAGCTACCAAAAAATAAATCTTACATGGACAGAATAAATTTTACGATGGACAGAAAAGACCTGTACAAAGAAAACTATAAAAAACTACTTCAAGAAACAATAAGAGATCTACATAAATGGAAGAACATTCCATGTTCGTGGATAGGAAGATTGAACATTGTGAAAATGTCAATTCTACCCAAAGCAATCTATACATTCAATGCAATCCCAATCCAGATCCCATCAACATTCTTCAGGATATGGAAAAAAAATCACTAACTTTATATAGAAATGAAAGCGACTGCAGATAAGGAAAGCACTTATTGAAGAAGAAGAACAAAGTAGGAGGTCCCACACTGCCAGATCTCAAAACCTACTATACAGCCACAATAGTCAATACTGCTTGGTGTTGGTATAGTGACAGACATATAGACCAATGGAATAGAATTGAGAACCCAGAAATAGACCCATCGACCTATGGTCAACTGATCTTTGACAAAGAGCCGAAATCTATTAAATGGGAAAGAGAATGTTTAATAAATGGTGCTGACAAAACTGAATATCCATTTGCAGAAAAATGAAACAAGATCTGTACATCACACCATACACAAAAACAAACTACAGATGGATCAAAGACTTAAATGGGAAACCTAAAACTATACAGTTCCTCAAGAAAAACAAGGGGCAAATTTATGAGCCCTAATATATGGCATAAATAGACTATCAAGCATAACTCAAAATGCACAAACAGCAGAAGAGAAACTAGATGAATGGGGCCTTCTAAAAATTAAATTTTTATGTGCTTCCAAAGAATTCTCCAAAAGAATCAAAAGAGAACCTACAGATTGGGAAAAAATATTTGGCAATGACATATCTGACAAGGTACTTATCTTTAGAATATATAGAAAACTCCAACATCTCAATAACAAAAAGACAAATAATCCAGTTAAAAATGGGCAGAAGATATGAATAGACACTTCACCATGGAGGATATTCAGGCAGCCAAGAAACATATGAGAAATGCTCACGATCATTAGCCATTAGAGTGATGCAAATCAAAATAACAATGAGATACCATCTTGCCCCAGCACTAGTAGCAAAGTTCAACAAGACAGGAAATAGCAAATGCTGGTGAGCATGTGGAGAGATTGGGACTCTCATACATTGCTGGTGGGACTGTAAAATGGTACAACCACTGTGGAAAGTAGTATGGCAATTCCTTCAAAAGTTGGAAATAGACATATCATTTGACCCAGCCATTCCATTACTAGGTACATACCATAAAGAAGTGAGAGCCATGACAAGAACAGACATATGCACACCCATGTTCATCACAGAACTATTTACAATAGCCAAAGGATGGAAACAACCTAGGTGTCTATCAACTGAAGAATGGATAACCAAACTATGGTACATACACACTATGGAATACTATGCAACCCTAAAGAATAATGTGGAATCTGCAAAACACCACATAACATGGATAAACTTGGAGGACATTATGCTGAGTGAAGTAAGTCAATCACAGAAGGGCAAATATTGTATTAGTCTGTTATTGTAAAAGTTTGGGAAATTTTTATATATGGGGGACATTTTCTTTGTTGGTTACCAAGGATGGAAGGGAAGGGTGGGGAACACTGTTAGATAGGTAGATATAAGTATTGATTTGGGTGAAGAGGAGGGCAATGTTCCAAATGTGAGTGATCAACATGGTGGCATTGAGGAAGAGGAAGACATAGAGAGGTGCATGGAAGGTACAGACAACAAAGATGAACTCCTTTGCACATACAGTACTGTTTTGTCAGTGAAGGCAACCATGGGTATACAGTGGATAGATGGCTGGACACGCTGAACTATTAGATATGTCTATGCAGCAGGAAGTGTACTCAAGACCAGGTATAGGGTTTGTAGACAATGGTTCTACCAAGTGTATTTATATGTTCTGTAAGAATTCCTAGGGGTATAGTAGAGCTGACAAGGGGCAAGGTTGTAGTCACTTCTTGGTCACAGTCAGGTACCCACAGGGAGTGAGTAGTTGAACCTGTGGGCTTAGGACCATAGTCACAGGGGACATCAAGCTCAATTAGCATAAAATACTAAACAAAACATTGTTCCATCTCCTACTTTGGCGAGTAGCGACTAGGATCTTAAAAGCTTGCAAGCTGCCATCCAGATGCAACGATGGGTCTCTCCTCATCCAGAGCAAAGAAGAATGAAGAAAACCAAAGATTCATGGAAACAATTAGTCCTCATGACTGTTACACCATATGATCCTCAGCCTAATCGACTATGAGACCAGAAGAACTACATGGTGCCTGGCTACCACTGTCAACCACTTGTAGGGGTATCTATGTAGGAGATCCTGCATAGAAAGGGAGAATAATGTGGAACAAAACTCAAAATCATTTGATGGGGGGGAGGACCAAGTTTGCTGGTCTGATAGAGCCTGGTGGATCCACTGAGACTATGGTCCCTAGCTGCCCTTCAGGTCTGGAATTGAACCCACACCTGTGGTTTCCAGCCAAACAAAATACAGGCCTATGAGTTGAACATCTACCTCAAGTAGATACACTCCTTGGAGAGAACAATCATGGGAGAAAGAAAGACAGCTTATGCACAGGGAGACAGTTCAGGGGGCAGAAGTTCACGGAGGGTTGGACACAGGGAAGAGGTGACTATCGGGAGGAAGTGGAGGGGGAACTGTTGCACTGGGGTAAATTGTAGTCAATGTCATGAGACAAAGTGTATGTGAACTGCTGTATGAAAAGTGAATTTGCTCTGTAAACCTTTACCCAAATCACAGTAATAAATAAATTAAATAACAAAATGATAACAAAAAATTCATACTTGTTGATAATTACACTGAATGTAAATGGATTGAATGCACCATTCAAGGGATGGGGAGTTGCACACCAAGTAAGAAAACAAAACCAAGAGGTACATGGTAGGTATAGACAACAAATATGAACCTGTTTGCACATACAATATTGTGTTGTCAGTGAAGGCAAACATGGATATATGGATGGATAAATGGACAGGCTAAACAATTAGGTATGTCTATGAAATGGGGAGTGTATATAGGGCTGGCAGACAATGGTCCTATAAGTTTATGTGAATGATCAGAATTTCCAGGTGTATAGTAGAGCTGACAAGGGGCAAGGTTGTGGTCAC
>NW_006926129.1:0-729 GCF_000298275.1 Orycteropus afer afer | reverse complement strand
ACTCCTTGGAGAGAACAATCATGGGAGAAAGAAGGGATGCTTATGCACAGGGAGGCAGCTCAGGGGGCTGGAATGTATGGAGGGATGGACACTGGGAAGAGGTAACTATGGGGAGGAAGTGGAAGGGGAGCTCTTCCATTGTGGTAAACTGTGGTCAATGCTATGAGACAATGTATATGTGAACTGCTGTATGGAAAGTGAATTTGCTCTGTAAATTTTCACCCAAAGCACAATAAACTAAAAAAAAAAATCAATATGCTGCCTATGAGAGACACATTTTAGAGACAAAGACAAAAATAGAGTAAAAAGCAAAGGTTGGAAAAACAAATATCAAGTAAATGGCATAAAAAAAGAGCAGGAATGGCAATATTAATATCTGATAAATGGTTTAAGACAAAAATCACCATAAGAAGCAAGGAAGGAGAGTATATAATGATTAAAGATCAATTGAACAAGAGGACATAACCATAATAAATATTTACATACCCAATGAAAGAGCCCCAAAATATGCAAATGCAACAGAATCAAAAAGAAAAATAGATGACTCCACAGTAATAGTAAGAGACTTTAATACACCACTCTCAAAAAAGATACAATAGGAGGCGGGGCAAGATGGCGGACTAGGCAGAAGGATTGCACAGACCCTCTTCAACAAAGAAAAGGGAAACCAATTAACACAGACACAGAAGATAATCTTGGACCCCTGAGCCTTGAAGGAAAGGATGCAGA
>NW_006926128.1:6116-10501 GCF_000298275.1 Orycteropus afer afer | reverse complement strand
TCACTCCAAGGTAACAACAGAGAAAATTAAAATCCCCCTAAGCAAATCCAGAAAGAAGGAAAACATATGGACTTAGTAAGCATAAAACCAGCAATAAAGAAGCAAAGAGAAAATATATATATATTTGATAATAAAATGGACTCAGCACAGAAAAGTATTTGGACCAAGGAAATCACCAAAAACACAACAAAATACACAATAGAATGAAAGCAATCAATTCATACCTATCACTGATTACACTCACTGTGAATGGACTAAATGAACCAATCAAGAAACAGAGAGTGTCAGATTGGATAGGAAAAGAAGACCCATAGATATGCTGCCTACAAGAGACCACCTTAGACACAAATATAGAAACAAATTAAAAGTTAAGCAGTGGGAAAAATATATACTAAGCTAATGGTAACCAAAAAAGAGCAGGAGTGGCCATATTAATTTCTGATAAAACAGACTTCATTGTGAAAAACAGTATAAGGGACAAAGAAGAGCACTATATGAATTTAAAAGGGTCAATTGACCGAGAGGACATTACAATAATAAATATCTATGTGATATGAATGAGAAAGCTCCAAAATACATAAAGCAAATATTAACTGAATTGAAAGGAAAAATAGACAACTCTACAATAGTAGTAGTACACACCAATTTCAAGGAGGGGCAGATCAACTAGAAAAAAATTCAACAAAGACACAGAAGAACTCAACAACACAATCAACCAACTCGACCTCATAGACATATACAGAGCACTCCACCCAACAAAAGCACAATTCACATTCTTCTCCAGTGCACATGGATCATTCTTAATAGATAATATGTTAGGACATAAAACAAGCCTCAATAAATTAAAAAATACTGAAATACTACAAAGCATCTTTTTGGACCACAATGCTATAAAGTTAGAAATTGATGATAGGAAGATCAAGGAAAAAATATCAAGCATGTGAAAGCTGAATAATTCACTGCTCAAAAACTACTGGGTAATAAATAAAGTGTGAAATAAAAAACTCAAAGAAACAAATGAGAATGAAGATAAATGAAGCTGGTTCTTTGAAAATATTAACAAAATTGACAAACCACTGGCAAATGTAACAAAAGAAAAGAAAGAGAAGATACAAATAACAAGAATAATAAACAAAAAAGGCAACATCACAACAGAACCAACTGAAATAAAAAAAATACTGACAGAATATTATGAAGAACTGTACTCCAACAAATTGGAGAACCTAGAAGAGATAGACAAGTTTCTAGAAACACAAACTACCCCACTATTTACTAAACTATTCACCTAAATTATCTCAGTCAGAGATGGAATACTTGAACAGACCCATAACAAAGGATGAAATTGGTCATGAAAAAAGCTTCCCACAAGAAAAAGGTCTGGCCCAGATGGCTTCACTGGAGTATTTTACCAAACATTCAGGGCAGAGTTGACGCTTACACTACTCAAAGTATTCCAGAACATAGAAAAAGATGGAATATTCTAAATTCATTTTATGAAGCAAGCATAACACTTATACCAAAACCAAGGAAAGACACCACTATAAAGGAAAATTACAGACCTATATCCCTCAAGAATATAGATGCAAAAATATTTGACAAAATTCTAGCTAACAGAATCCAACAACATATAAAAAAATAATAATAATACATCCTGACCAAATGGGATTCATACCTGGTATGCAAGGATGATTCAACACCAGAAAAAAAAAAAATCAATGTAATCCACCATATTAAAAAAAGAAAGCAAATTATATGATCATAGCAATCGACACAAAAAAAGGCATTTGATAAAATATAATGTCCATTCCTGTTCAGAATTCTCAGCAAAATAGGGATAGAAGGGAAATTCCTCAACATAATAAAGGGCATATATGCAAAGCCAGGGGCCAACATTATTGTTAATGGAGAAAGACTCAAAGCATTCCTCTTGCAAACAAGAACCAGACAAGGATGCCCTCTATCACCACTTTTATTTAACATTGTACTGGAAGTCCTAGCTAGGGCAATAAGGCCAAGGCACAGAAATAAAAGGCATCCAAATTGGCAAAGAAGTAAAGATATCTCTATTTGTGGATGACATGATCCTATACATAGCAAACCCAAGAAACTCAGCAAAAAAAAAACTACTGGAGCTAGTAGAGAGGTTCAGCAAAGTGGCAGAGTACAAGGTCAACACACAAAAATCAGTTGGATTCCTCTACATCAACAAAGAGGCCTCTGAAAAAGAAATAAGGAAAACAATACCATTCCCAATAGCTACCAAAAAGGTAAAATATCTAGGAATAAATCTTTCAAGAGACACAAAAGACCTACATAAAGAAAAATATAAAACACTACTATAAGTACCTACAAGGGATCTACATAAATGGAAGAACATGCCTTGTTTGTGGATAGGAAGACTGAATATTGTGAAAATGTCATTACTAACCAAAGTAATCTATACATTTAATGCAATCCTGATCCAGATACCTTCAACATTCTTTAAGGATATGGAAAAAAACTGTTACTAACTTCATATTGAAAGGAAAAGAGACCTTGGATAAGCAAAGCACTGCTGAAGAAGAAAAACAAAGTAGGAGGTCTCACACTCCTAGATCTCAAAACCTACTATACAGTCACAGTAGTTAAAGCAGCATGGTATTGGTACAATGATATATAGATAGACCAATGGAACAGAATGAAAAACTCAGAAATAGACCCATCCATCTATGAAAAGTTGATCTTTGACAAATGACCAAAACTCATTAAATGAGGGAGACATAGCCTTTTTAACAAATGGTGCTTGCAAAATTGGATATCTACATGCAGAAAAATGAAACAAGACCCATACCTCATCTTATACACAAAAACAAACTCAAGTTGGATTGAAGACTTAAATGTAAAACCCAAAACTATAAAGGTCATCAAAGATAAAACAGGGACAAATCTAGGGACCCTAATTTACAGCATAAATAGACCATCCAGCATAACCCAGAATGCACAGGAGTTGGAAGAGAAGCTAGATGACTGGGACTTTTTAAAAATTAAATTTTTATGTGCATTGAAAGACTTCTCTGAAAGAGTAAAAAGGAAACCTACAGATTGGGAGAAAATATTTGCCTATAACACATCTGACAAAGGATTTATCTCCAAAATTTATAGAAAACATCAACACCTCAATGCCAAAAAGACAAACAATCCAATTCAAAAATGGACAAGGGACATGGACACTTCACTAAAGATGATATGCTGGTGGCCAATGAACACATGAGGAATTGCTGATGATCATTAGCCAATAGAGAGATGCAAATCAAAACAATAATGAGATATCATCTCACCCCAGCAATAATAGCAAAATTTAATAAGACATATATAACAAGTACTGGTGAGATTGCAGAGAGATTGAAACTCTCAAACACTGTTGGTGGGACTGTGAAAAGGCACAACCATTGTGGCAAATGGTATGGTGTTTCCATGAAAAACTGAAAATAGAAATACCATTTGAACCAGCAATTCCATTATTACGAATATATCCTAAAGAGGTGAGAGATAGGACACAAACAGACATATGCACACCTGTGTTCATCACAGCACAATTCACTATAGTGAAGAGATGGAAATAGCCTAAATGCCCATCAACAGATGAATGGATGACCAAATTATGGCACATTAACACAATGGAATGCTATGCTAAATTAAAGAATAATGAAGAGGATTCCAAGATGGCAGAATAAGCAGAAAGACTGCACAGACCCTCTTCAACAAAGAAAAGGGGAACCAATTAATACAGACATAGAAGATAATCCTGGACCCCTGAGCCTTGAAGGGAAGGATATATAAGTGGACTAAACTCCAACTAGCAGAATAATTAGCATGAAAATACCAAAAAAAGGAGACATACAGAGCTGCAGTCTGGCAGTGATCCTGAGCAATCCTGACAGCACAGACAGCTTGGAGATTTCCAAGTGGTAGTAGGACCTAAGAATTAACCTAAAAATCAGTCCTGCTAGCAAGGGACTGCACGGAGGACTACTCTGGTGGCTGGGGAATAAAAGGTGAAGAAGCGGGGAAGAGGAAGGCGGGCTGAGATGTGGACTTTTGCCTGTCCAGAGGGCACCACCATTTGGAATGTTTATAAGCGGCTTGACCAATTTGGATATTTAAAGAGACAGTGCTCTCCCAGATTCCAGGGGCTTAAGAACAGGTTGCTTGCCAGCAACCCCAAGGACACTCTGGACATACACGACTGAAAAGTTGCAACATTCCTCTTGTTACTCTTATACCCCACACCCATGTAGTGAATGGAGGTGTGGCCATCTCCCACTCACACCCACCTTCTTGGCCTGCAGGAACTCCATTCCAGTCTGTGTGGTCAGATGGAGTCTGGGTACCCTGCCCTGTCCTCC
>NW_006926128.1:3932-5810 GCF_000298275.1 Orycteropus afer afer | reverse complement strand
TTCATTATTCTCCTTCTCTATCTTTTTTATCTTAGTGCCCTATGCCCAGATACTGCAGGATTTCTTGTTTTTTTCTTCTTCTTTTTCCCCTTTTTTTAGTTACTATTCCTGTGTGATTTTATGGTGTATATTTGTCCATGTGCTTTTAGTTTTTGATGGTTATTCATTTGTAATTTTTGTCTAACTGAGTGGGAGACAGCAACAGCCTCCATAAGACACAATACACCCACACCCTTGGAACTTCACTTACTGAGTGAGAACCACCACCTTCTTGTCCGCCAATGGGCCAACAATAAAAAATCACCAACAAGAGCCTGAATCACCCTTGGCTGCTCTACACAAACAGTTAACAGAGATCTAAATATAGCAATGCCCTGATGTCTCGGAGACAACAGATGATCACAGTCCACACAAAGAAGCAAGATAAAGTGGTAGAACCAAGGGAGCAGGATACAGAGCAAGAACACTTCCCTGAGAAAGAAGCAGCATTAGAACTCTCTGATAAGGAATTCAAAAGAATTATATTTAGGTATCTTCAAAAGATTGAGAGACAGACTAAGGAAAACAGAAAAAAACCCTAGAAGAATTTTGGAAGAAAATACAAAAACAAAATAATAAAATAAATGAAAAATTAGAAATGATTCTAAATCTATAGATAGAAATCCAGAAGATTAATATTAAATTGTCAGAAATAGATAACACATTGGAAAGGCAAAGGAGTAGAAATGACGTAATGGAAGACAGAATTAATGAGATTGAAGACAAATACCTGAATACTTCTTTGGAAAGGGAACAATCAGAAAAAAACTCAAAACAAAATGAAGAAAGCCTAAGGTTCATGTGGATACCATCTAAAGGAATAACCTACATGTCATTGGAATTCCAGAACAGGAAGAGAAAAATTAAAACCACTGAGAAAATTGTCCAAGATTTGCTGGAGGAGAACTTTCCTGATATAATGAAAGATGAAAATATATCCATTCAGGAAGTCCAACAAACCCCAAACAGGATAGACTCCAAAAGAAAATCACCAAGATATATCATAATCAAACTCATCAAAACCAAAGAAAAAGAATCCTGAAAGCAGCATGGGAAAAACAAAAAGTTACTTACAAAGGACAGCCAGTAAGAATAAGTTCTGATTTCTCAACAGAAACCATGCAAGCAAGAAAGCAATGGAATGATATACATAAAACCCTGACAGAGAAAATTTTTCAACCAAGAATTATGTACCCAGCAAAATTGTCCCTCAAATATGATGGTGAAATTAGGAGATTTCCAGATAAGCAGAAACTAAGGGAATTTGTTAAAACCAGACCAACCTTACAAGAGATGCTAAAGGGAGTCCTTTGAACAGAGAACCAAAAATAGCAAATAACAACCAGCCATTAATACACACGATGACATAACCCAGAAACCACAGCTATGGACATATCCAAAGTAAAATGATCTTACAAGACTATAACAGGGAACCAGAGACATCAGTTGGCAAGTGAGGACAAGTACAAACAAAAACAGGGAAAATACTGTGTAGTTACAAAACTTCTAAATGGTGAGGAAGTTAAGAGAGTTGCAAGATACAATGGACTATTCTAAACTCGGGGAGAAAATTATAAATCATAGGGTAACCTCTAAGAAAAATGATAAACCTTCATATAACAATAAAAAAGGGGACAAGTACAAATACTCAGCAAATATTAAAACAACAACAACAAAGGAAATGATAATACTATTCATAACCATAATGAGCTCAGCACAGAAAATAATATGGAACAAAGAAACGAGGGACACCATGAAAAAACACATAACAAAATGACAGCAACCAATTCATACTTGTCAATAATTACACTGAATGTTAATGGATTAAATGCATCACTC
>NW_006926128.1:1384-2117 GCF_000298275.1 Orycteropus afer afer | reverse complement strand
GGAAATAATCAAGATTCGAGCAGAAATCAATGAAACAGAAAATAGAAGGGCAATAAAAAAATCAACAAGACCAGAAGCTGGTTTTTTGAAAAGATCAATAAAATTGACAAACCACTGGCAAACTTAACAAAGGAAAAGTGGGAGAGAATACAAATAACACGAATAAGAAACAAAATGGATACATCACAACAGAACCAATTGAAGTAAAAAGGATAATATCAGGATACTATGAAGAACTGTACTCCAAAAAATCTGAAAATCTGGAAGAAAAGGACAGATTTCTAGAAACACACCATTTACCTAAACTAATACAGACTGATGTGGAAAAGTTAAACAGGTCCATAAGAAAAGAAGAAATTGAACAAGTCATCAAAAGATTACCAACTAAAAAAAGTCCTGGCCCAGAAGGTTTCACTGGCAAATTCTACCAAATACTCAAAGAAGAACTGATACCAATCCTATTCAAACTATTCCAAAACATAAAGAATGATAGAATCCTCCCTAACTCATTTTATGAAGCAAGCATAACCTTGATACCAAAACCAGGCAAAGCCATTTCTCTAAAGGAAAACTGCAGACCAATATACCTCATGAATACAGATCCAAAAATTTTGAACAAAATCCTAGCCAATAGAGCCCAACAACATATCAAGAAAATCATTCATCATGACCAAGTGGGGTTCATATCAGGTATGCAGGGATGGTTCAACATTAGAAAAAAAATCAACGTCAT